>NC_135645.1:22064545-22367575 GCF_053574225.1 Canis aureus
CCTGTATTTTACTGGGATAGTCTAGTCTGGTGCCTATAGCCCTCATGCTCTTCCCAAAGAACTGATTTCTTCTGGTTTTGCCACAATGGAATTAGAGAACAGTAGATCAACATAATACTGTCATGAATCTCCACAACTCAAATAAATTACTCCTTTATTTATGCAGCTAAAACTAAGTAGCACCTTGTCTTTTGGCTTCCTCCAACTCCATCTTTGTTTAGAAACTTAAACTAATGGCTTTCTTTAAGCTCTCCACAATCTTCTTGAGTTTATTCATTTTCTAATTTGCATATGCTACCTCGCCTTGAGCTCAGCATGTCTGAAACTCAAATCAACACCTCTTCTTCCAAATTAGCTCCTCCTCCTGAATTTTTAGTTGGTTTCTATTGTACAATCATCCTTTGTATGCACAGGGTCAACATGTTAGGAATATGGACACTGTATTCTTGCTGGTCCCATCCTATAGTCCAGTTTATTAATTAAACTTTTGAATGTGCCTTTACTTAGCATCTCCTATTTTATTCTCTCAGGCTGTATATTTAGGATCATGTTGCTTTGGGGGTGGGAGGAAGAAAATACTACTATAATCTCTTACCTAATATGCATTTTTTCTCTTTTTTTCTTTATCGTCTATTAACCTCCATAAGATTAATTTTAATAGAGTACAGCTATGAACATATAGGGGATCCCTATAAAATTTATCCTTGGGCCCTTTTGAACTCATTGCTTACATTTGGGGATTTTTCCACCTCTCAGTAGCACTTTCCTTAAGCCTGAAAACTGCTTTCCCATTATCCTGTGCACCCAGGGCACAGGCCTGTGTCTCAAATTTTACCATTCACATTCACTGTTTGAAACTTTTACTCATAAAAAAAGAGAAGTAGGGCTCAGATACCAGGCACATTTCAGGTAAGAGAGTATTAGGGACACGTGGGCTTGGAGGCGTCAATGACTATAAGGGACCTTTCCTAAGACAGAACTGGCACATAGGCATGAAAAGCAATGGTAGCAATTAGGTTGACGTCTTGGTCCAGAAAAGGTAACCAGGTTACAGACTTTACTATTAGTAGTTTCCCCACAGACCTTTTCTGCAGCAAGATTCTGGTTTGTTCCTGGAGGCCAGCTCAGAGTTTCATTGTTTAGCTCCTAAACAATTTTCTGAACTACACAATATATTTTTATAATCACTTTCTCGGGAAAACAAAACAGGAATCTCTTATAATCTATAAGTAAGAATTCAGAGTAATATCACATGCAATTCCTTGCTTCAAAATCTTTTATATCTCCATATATTTCTAAACAAAGTTCGGACTGCTAATATTTTCCAGTTTGGGCCTCAAAATCCTATTTAGGTAATTGATTTCTCTGCTTCTGCAAAGCAATCACACATGCCAGCCAAAATGTTCTTTCACAGATCTTTGAAATGACTCTCACCTATTTTTGAATCTTTTTGTTTGCTTGTTTCTATGTTTGCCATTCTTCCTACATTTCCTCAAAAATCCTGACAGTGTCTCTTTCAAAGAACAAGTGAAGTCCCATCTTTTCTGAGGAGGGATATCTGATAAATGCAAATGGAAGGCTTATCTAGCATAGTCTTGTTAGTGCTAACTTCTCACTGTCTATTTTTGTATCTACCCCATATAATCTCAAAATTCTGAGAGATTATTTAATCCATTTATTCTATTCATTCCAATAGAATGAATATATTGAGTAAATTTATTCATTAATCTTTCCCTCCTACCAACAGAACACAGCCATGTATTTTGTAAATATTTCCCACAAGATAAATTAGGAAACACCTCACCTCTAGTAAGGTCCAGTTGCAGGATTAGCTTGCAGAATATATTTACACAACACACATTTGCTGGGCTCTCTGAAAAGGAGTTACTCAAAGAGTACTTAAATGATTACTTGAGTTACTTGAATCATTAATCCTAATTGATGGCCAGAAAATGGTCAGAATAACATAGAATTTGGCTTATCATTACTCTAAATTCCTGGCCAGTCAGTTTATATTTGTTAGGATTCAGCAACATCATCATCTCATCATCTTAGCCAATCTCAGTGGCTTAACATAGCAAATGTTTATTTCTCAATCATATATTATTCATTGCACTTAGCCAGAATTTTCCTCCATCTAGTATACAGATCTATAATACATTTTTAAATGATTTATTTATTTTATTTATTTTATTTTTTTAGTACTTGGTCACCAAGGCAGGGAAATATGGGATCAAGAGACAGAGCAACATTAAACTACTTTGGGCCAAAAGTGGTATACACCATTTATATGCACTGGCCATATGACCATGGCCAGTCAGATGGCTCTTACATAATAAATGGTAAGAGATGTTCAGGAACACATGGAATTCTGATGGGTACTATGTCTTTATGCCATGTAATCTGAAATTAATGCTGAATTTCAGGCCTATTTATAATTTAAATAACACTGCAAACTAATCTTCCATTAATTCCAAGAAAGATTAGTTTCCTTTCCTTTTCTATCTCCTTTCTTCTCCTATAATTTATTTCATATTTTATTTTTAATTAATTAATTAATTTAATTTAATTTATTTCATATTTTACTCTTACTTGCTCTGAATTATCTGCCTTCTACTTATGGTTTCTTTAACTCTGAACTGCAATAACCCCTAGGTCAATTTCCTTACATTTGAGTAGTACTCCAGATACTTTGGAACTCTTTAGTGTCCCTTTTCCAAATTTCTAAAGCACTTAAGCTATGAAGTTTAAAACTAAATTATCTTCCCAATACAAACAAATACTACATAGAGGACATTCTGTTAGTCTTAAGAGATAAAAAATATGGTTATAAGCAATATTATGTAGTTGGCCAAATCAATAGAGAAATAGACAAAAGATCCAGACATAATAGATCAAACTGTTAATTTTATTAGTTGTAAAGCTGATACTAGGAGGATACTAGATTTGCTGACACAAACAGGCTGACACTCCCGTCTACACTCTGACCCTCTCTGCCCCCCTTACTCAACATTCCTTCTTAGGAGCAAGAGGAGCTGGACAAATATAGATCTTCTGTTCAGGAGCAGGCTAGTTATTGCAAAGGAAAAAAGAAGACTAACTTGAGAGTAGCCTTCTCTAAGAGAGAGAAAACTATAAAGGGGTTGAGCCACACAAGTTCATTTCTTCTTTCTATATACCAATCAATCATACCAATTACTCTGGTAAATCACCACTTTTGTTCTCATGATGAGGATTCAGTAAAAGGCTTTGGAAAAGAAAAGAAATGAATGGCACCTTCAAAACCTTTTACTCCAGAGAAGAAGAATTTTCTTCCTCTTCTGAGAAACACAAGGGTGTAGCGTGAACATTTCTTCCGTCAATAGAAGGCATCACGAGAGGGTAGAACTTGAGTGCTCTAGGAAGAAAACTTGGAGGAGTGTAAATTGCCCAATCATTGGTGTCAAAGTGGGGAAATCAAATCTGTGCTAAAGCAACAAGTCCTTATTGGTATATTTTCTCTTGGATGGTAGGTTATTTGTCTTATTCCTTCTATATTTATCTTTACACCAAGGGTTATAATTTGCATGTATTGGGCACCACGGAAGAGAATAGCGGCCAAATTCCGAGAATTTTCAATGTGGGAATTAAGAATTTGAATTTTATAGAGATGTGTGTAAATTTTTAAGCAGAGTCTGACAATACCATTTTAAGAAGATTAATCAGGCAATGCTTTATACAATGAATTGCATTACCAAGAGTCTTGAGGGAGGTAGTTCAATTAGCAGATAATTGCAATAGCCTTAGGATGATCAGATGGTAACTTTGATTAAAGTAGAAGAGGGTGGGTCTGGGAGAGAGTAAAGGACAGTTATGTAAAACCGCAAAGAGGAAAACTGGCGGTACTTGATAAATGACTAGAAAATAGAGTGTGGGGAGAAAATAAGACAAAAAAGATCAACTGATTCATCATTAATTGAGCACTTATCCTGACACAGGCCCCTTGGAGGAGTAAATACAAATATGTGGCATAAGTATTGTTCTTTTGGAGGAAGTACACTAATTCATAGGGATAAATCTCATGGAAAACAAAGATGTCAGACATAGATTCTGGGGGTAACAGGTGCAAAGACAGTAGCCAGAAATATGGAAACAAATGCAAGACAAATACATTTTGCAACTGAGATCAAGAAAGCAAAATAAATCATTAGCGACACTTCATTTACTAGGGGGATAGTCTCAGATTTTTGTGTTGTTTGAGTCTTTTGATCTTTTTGGAAAACATGTATCACTCAATGTGTCAATTTTATTTTTGAAATTTTCTTCAATCACTCAAACTCTTGTTTAAATGCGAATATAAAATAATGACATTAATAATTATATGATATATATAATTACATATAATAAAATAATTATATTAATAATTAAATACATGAAGAGTAAATTATATTTACTCTTATATGATAAGATAACCATCATATTTATATTTTTAAGTCCAGGATAAAAACAATTAAGCAAGTATGAATATGCATATGGAATATAAAATTCACAAAAATGTAAAAAAAATATTCAATAAAGGGAGATTAAACTCAAGCTAGATAGAATACCGAGAGATGTGATACAGTGGCAGCAGCAGGGAGATAATTTTTTTTTTTAATGGAAAAAAGTGGAATGCTTGATCAAATTCACTTCCATGCTCAAAATTCATAAAGCAAAGTAAAGAAGTATATTATTCTCATTATTTAATGGTATATATAATGATACATAAAGACTTATTTTCTGATGCAATCTGATAGCACTCAACTGGAAACTTCATAATGACAAGATCATGTTTTGTTTTCAGTTTAGAAAAATAAGACTTTGAATACAATCTGAGTAATTTTTTTTTTTTAATTTAAAAACTAAATGAAGGAGTTATTACAGCCCAGTCTGCACCTTAAGAATATGTCCAGGGGATCCCTGGGTGGCGCAGCGGTTTGGCGCCTGCCTTTGGCCCAGGGCGCGATCCTGGAGACCCGGGATCGAATCCCACATCGGGCTCCCGGTGCATGGAGCCTGCTTCTCCCTCTGCCTGTGTCTCTGCCTCTCTCTCTCTCTCTCTCTCTCTCTGTGACTATCATAAATAAATGGAAAAAAAAAAAAAAAAGAATATGTCCACTTTGGCCTTTAGGTTCATTCATAGAATCCTATAAAAGTGGTTATCTTTTGTTTGTTTGTTTGCTTGTTTCAAATCTTTATCAAATTCTGGCTAGTTAACATATAATGTAATATTGGTTTCAGGAGTAGAATTTAGTGATTTTTCACTTACATACAACTCCTAGTGCTCATCATAACAAGTGCCCTCCTTAATATCCATCACTCATCTAGTCCATCCCCCACCCACATCCCTCCAGCAACCCTCAGTTTGTTCCCTATAATTAAGAGTCTCTCGGGATCCCTGGGTGGCGCAGCGGTTTGGCGCCTGCCTTTAGCCCAGGGCGCGATCCTAGAGACCCAGGATCGAATCCCACGTCGGGCTCCCGGTGCATGGAGCCTGCTTCTCCCTCTGCCTGTGTCTCTGCCTCTCTCTCTCTGTGTGACTATCATAAATAAGTAAAAATTAAAAAAAAAAAAAAGAGTCTCTTATGGTTTGCCTCCCTCTCTCTTCCTCCCCCCTTTACCTATGTTTATTTGTTTCATTTATAATTCTATAAAGATGGTATTTTACAACATTAAGTCTCATTGGCAGAAAGCAATTTCATGAAGTTAATACTTTTTCAAAATAATCATGAACTATATTTGATGAAAGAATGACCTAGGCCTTTAGTTTCATCTTGTTTTATAATTATATATTGATGAAAATACAATAAATAATGCTAGGCAGTAATCACTTATCTGTACAATTTAGCCATTCTTTTCTTCTGTTAACTAACAGAATCTTAGAATCTTTAGGAATATGAAAAGATGTTCTTCCATTTCTTTTTATTGGTAAAAACTACTATCCACATTAAAAATAGTCCTAGAAATCTATGGACACTTAGCCATGTCGTGGGAAGACATACGCAAAATGTTAATAATAATAATGATGGCATTCAAATTGACAGCTTTTTAAATTTAAAAAAAGTGATAGAGAAAATATAGGAAAACTGACATCATTAATTAGTAATCTATTTGGGTACATTTTAAAGTTTTTCTTTTGATTAGGCAAATTAAGGTGGCCTTTAAGCCTGCATTTTTTTTTTTTTTTTAGGTCTCTAGCTGAAGTCATTATATGTATTAAATAAAATAGCACTGAAGGAGATCTTTCTACTCATTAGAGTGAATTTTCTGTTAGGACCACCTCAGTCTTTCTGCAAATGACAAGAGAGAGTGCTTTCCTGTGAAGCTGACTGCAATCTCCTATACGCTGTGACATCTGACATTAGATAGGTGAAGCAGGAAAGGAGATAGTCAGCAGGTTTAGAATCTTGCTGTTCTAAATACATATGCTCTTGACTTCTTGCACACACCACACATACATGTATATGGGCCAAGGGCATTTTTACAGCTCTTTCCAGAGCTTGAGAACAAGAGTGCTTACTTCAGACAGTAGCCAACAGATCCAAACTCCATGTGGGTTTCATTCTAATTTCAATGAAGAATTGGGTTTGGGGACAGGATGGGTTGCATGATATGTTCATCCCTTCTGTAATTCAAAGGACACACATGCACACTATCTCCATGTCTAAAATTTGGGAAATAGGATAAACTTTGTAATTTTAAAATTAAGCTGAGTTAAATGCAAATGTTTTCAATGTAAATAGGCACATGACTAGATTTCTAGTTATTTGTACTAGGCAGTAGTGTCTTTTCATTGTTATTTCAATTATTTTATGGTTATGTACATGAAAAAATATAAAACATTGATTAAAAGGCCAACATGTGTTGATTGAAAACAAAACCTTGAACAGAACTGTATCCATTATAATCACTGCTTTTGATTTGTTTTCAAATTATTTCAGGATACTCCAAAGCTGATCCTAGAATTGTGAAAGGTATCGTTTCTTGAGATGGTCTCCACCACTGCTCAGAGTACAAGTGGCACTCTAAATATCTACTACTTGCAACTCTTCCATTTTCCTTGTGTCATTTCTAGAGGCCTTATTCTCCTGTAAGTGATGATATAGAGTAATCAGATTACTAATTTTACTTCACGTTGTTACTAAATTTCAAGAAACCCAGCTGGGAAACATCAACATCATCTTTAACTTTTCCCATTACTGTGTCCCCAGATCATTTTCCCTGACCTGTAATCTATCAGTGAAGTTATCAGGTATCTTTCAAATCATTTTTTATTCCTGCTTCCCATTCCTAATGTTTCCGTAATCCACTGGGCTGACATTACTTCTCACTTGAATGGCTGTCATCACTTCCTGACCAGTTACTCAACCACGATCTTTCCTACACTTAGCTGCCAGAGCTCTCTCTCTCTAAAGCTCTGCTTTGATGCTACGTTATGTTATTCCTTGCTCAAAAACTTTTCCTATTGCCAAGCAAATTAAAAGTATTCACAAAGCAGTTAAAAATTTCCCTCTCCTCATGGAACTAACATGAAGTCATAATAAATATGTTTGAAATGTTCTATTATTTTTTCCAGGGAAGTTAAAGGACTCTAATAGACAAGGTATTATTTGATCTTGGCCTCAAAGCATGAATAGGAGTTGAACAGGTGAAATAAGGAGAGCAGGAGAGTATTCCAGACATGGAGAAATACTACGAGCAAAGGCTAAATTATTTCAGACTTATTTTAAATTATTTTACAGTAGGTATGTGGAGAACAGTATTTATAGTAGTGTTCATAGAGTGTTTTTCAAAATGGGTTTCAGGGACTATTAGTCATGCAAGAGATCCCATGAGAGAAAATAGGAGATGATGAGATCCATGGCTAATTTAGTCTAAAATGCAGCACCTTATGTTTATCTGTCTGATTTTTTTTGAAACTAATAGTGAATTAACATATGAAATGCTCTGGTGGGGTCCCTAATTTTCCTTAAAAGTTATCCAGAATTTTATAAATATTTTACCATGGAATCATGCCTCCCCTTTTTAAACAAGACCACTTTTAATATTGCTTTTGATTAATGTTATCTTAAAACTGCTTTAGGAGATTGGTCTGGATAAAAAATTCCTGAGGTTCTTACACTAATAAACTATCTTAATGTCATAAAAATGATTCTAAATAGCAAAGACACAGTATACAGCCTAAAATACTTCATGAGAGTATATACATAATGTAGCCTGATATAGACTGTTCTTTATTAGGGACATAGACTTTTCTTATTTATTATTTATTTGTTTGTTTGTTTGTTTATTTATTTTTGGGGAAATAGACTTTTCTATTGACTCTTATTTTAATTTTTGTAAATGAAATTTCACAACATGAATTACAAACTATGACATTTTCTTTTCCAACACAGGAGATGGGGTTGCAGAAAGGCGTAGTCAAAGGTGAGAGGTATTGCTCACTGCAACTGACATTAATACATTAGTTCTGTTGGAAACTTTTAGCTAAAAACCAGAATTATCAGCATCTTTATTGCAGATAGCAGAAAGTAGCTCATGACTGCATTGTTTCAATTACCCAATTGAGTGTCATTTTATACAGAGAGGTCAGAATTAAATAATGCTATATCATCCTGCATTCACACTGGCTAAGGACCTACTTGGAAATTATCCCCTTCCACCACTTAGTTACTATCAAATAAATTTTTATATTATTCTAAATTCCTTTCCAATTCCAACGACAGATGCCACTTGGGAAAATTCAACTTGATTTACACATGTAGATATAATCTATGTTCTAGTGTAACTTATCTAACATTGTTAATGAGTACTTTTAATCGCTTGGCAATAGGAAAAGTTTTTGAGCAAGGAATAACATAATGTAGCATCAAAGCAGAACTTTAGAGAGAGAGAGTTCTGGCAGCTAAGTGTAGGAAAGATCGTGGGTAATCGTGGTTGAGTAACTGGTCAGGAAGTGATGACAGCCATTCAAGTGAGAAGTAATGCCAGACCAATGGGTTACGGAAACATTAGGAATGGGAAGCAGGAATAAAAAATGATTTGAAAGATACCTGATAACTTCACTGATAGATTACAGGTCAGGGAAAATGATCTGGGGACACAGTAATGGGAAAAGTTAAAGATGAAATCACAACTAGCCCTTTGGAGTATAGTGTGGAGTAAGTTAAATAAGATATGGGAAGTCTTTGGCATGGCCCCTGTAACATAATCATTCAATATATATATAAATTATGAGGGCCTGGATGTTATGCTTGATTAAGTACCTGACTCTTGATTTCTGATGATGAAGCCCTGCATTGGGCTCTGCACCCAGCAGGGAATCTGCTTGAAGATTCTCTCCCTTTGCTCCTCCCCCTACTTGTGTGCACGCTCTCTCTCTCTCTCAAATAAATCTATCTCTCTATCATCTATCTATATTATGGTACTGATCACAATCATGACATTGATGACATTCTAAAGTATTATCAGGGATGCCTGGGTGGCTCAATGGTTGAGCGTCTGCCTTTGGCCCAGACTGTGATCTCGGGGTCCTGGGATTGAGTCGCCCATTGGGCTCCCTGCAAGGAGTCTGGTTCTCCCTCTGCCTATGTCTCTGCCTCTCTCTGTGTCTCTCAGGAACAAATAAAATCTTTAAATAAAATAAAGTACTATCAATTGAACAGCATTTGTAGATATTTATATTCCTAATTGTTTGACTTTAAATAAATAAAATAGGTAAATAAAGTTCTTACAGGAAAGTCTCTTGGTCTAGTTAATGCACTTAATTTTTATCTGTACAATTATATACACCAATTACACGAGGAAGCTTTTTAAACATAACTCTCTTAATTATAAATGTTATTTATTTAGCAGTATTATTTGGTGTCATTTAACTTGTCTGGGTTACAGCTCCTTAGTATATCTTGAGTCAAAATCCTTGCATAATGGGTATATTTTCCCTGTATTTTGTTAGACACATACCACCTAAAAAAGGTAGAGGAAAGCACAGGACAAAAACAAAGACAAGATGAAGAAGAACAGGAGAGGTTGGTAAGGACAAACAAATGCCTCTACTTGCATGAGCAACAGATATATTTCTTTTCTCCATTCAGATCTTTACAGTCTTCGGTGATTTATAAAGATTTAGGCCAGGGAAGGAGAAGAAAAACACTTTAAGATTTCTTTCCTGACTGCCAGTATCTTTCTTGCAGTGTTCTCCTTGCAAGACACACCCAATTATTTGGCAAAGCCCCCATTATCTGTTTATTTTGAAATGTCGACATTATGTCATTCATAGACCATGGTAAAGAAAGCCTATAGAAATGATGATGGAGTGCAGCCCGGGTGGCTCAGCGGTTTAGCACTGCCTTCAGCCCAGAGTGTGATCCTGGAGACTCGGGATCAAGTCCCACATCAGGCTCCCTGCATGGAGCCTGCTTCTGTCTCTGTATCTCATGAATAAATAAATAAAAATAAAAAAAAATGATGATGGAGGCAAGCACACTACTGCTGCAAAGCAGGAGAATACATCTTTCCTGGCAAAGGAAGAAAATCTGCATGAAATAAACACAGATTTTAATGAGTAAGAGATATGTAAGCAATATTCTTGCTTAATTCAGAGAAGATCAACTTAAACTCAGTGTTTGTTCTCTGGATAATGAGAGAACATACATATTGGGCTCAGGGTCATAGCTCTCCTTTACATTACAATTTTCCTGCTTTTATGGCGATTGGCTCCTTTGGTTCTCTTCCCTAGTCTTTTCACCATATAATATTTATATAATTAAACAGGTCACTAGTGCATTAAATTGAGGACAATAGGGATCCCTGGGTGGCGCAGTGGTTTAGCGCCTGCCTTTGGCCCAGGGCGCGATCCTGGAGACCCAGGATCGAATCCCACGTCGGGCTCCCGGTGCATGGAGCCTGCTTTTCCCTCTGCCTGTGTCTCTGCCTCTCTCTCTCTCTCTCTCTCTCTCTCATGAATAAATAAATTAAAAAAAAAAATAAAAAAAATAAATCGAGGACAATATTGGACCATATATATAAATAATTTACGAATAGAGTACCATACCCAGGATGGTCCTGGAAGAGTTATTCCTCTCTCAGAAAAAATTACCCTTTCTCTCCACTTTGAAAGTTAAAAGAGTAAAGTCCTTGAGATGTGGATGGTGCACCCTGTTTTATTGAGGTTGGAAGTAGCAGAGAACAAAATAATTTTAAAAGACAATAAAAATCAGTAGGAGAGTCTCCTGACATGTAGAAGCATGGTTTAGTCATCCCCAGGACTAGAGCTCTGCTATCCCTTCTAGAAATTTGGTTAAGTTGAATCCATAACTATCTTCTTCATGCTTAAGTTAAATTGCCACATTAAATATCTTGAAAAATAGAATGATGGTAAAATGAGTAGCAATTTTATGGTATATACTGGAACTTCTAGAGCTTTGTTTTAGTTTATAATTGTGCCTTGATCTTTTTATTTACTATAATTTTAACATATTGAGGAAAGCAACTTATTCCTTTCATTATAAGGAAGAGTCTTTCAGTTGCCCTTTGATTCATCTAGAATATTAAACTTTAATTTCCTTTATTTTTTTTTCTATCTGGGTTTTCTTCATTGGTACTATTAAACATGTTGTTTAAATAACAATAAATTATTTATTAGAAAAACAGACAAAATGCTCTGAATAGTTTTGTGATATGGTACCTAAAAAATATTTTCTCCTCTGAATATAATATTATACATATTCAAATAAATAGCAAACATAATATTTCTCAAACAAGGAGTCTTTTAGCTCTGAGATAGTGCACGTGACTCTCCAGTTGCCATGCTAACTAGTTTTTATTTTACAAAAGCACAGATGTATGAAACGAGAAAAAATAGACAAGAAAAGGCAATTTTTCTAGAAATGGCACATTTTGTTTAATCCAAACATTGAATTTCTCTTTTTTGCAACCGATAACTTTTGAATCTTTATTACAAATAAAACATAAAAAGAGATTTTAAACTTCAGAGTTTGCAATGTATTTTTAAATAAAAATCTACCAAGTCTGGATGGTGTACTAAATGACCCTGGCAGATATCAGACGGTCATTCTCTGCATTATTGGGTTTCATTTTAGGCATTGATGAGATTTACAAAATGCTTCTCAAATATAGTGTTTAGAAAGAATGGCCATCCTGAAATGAGGAATGTATTTTGACTTTCCCTATATTGCTTGAAAATATCATGTTGTTTAGTTCTCTTTAATAAAGTGCTACCAGCATACTCTAATCATCAGGAAACATTCTTCTTCTATATCACCCTTGTACCTTCCCTAATGCCTTCAGAATGATATTTTTTTCTTTTTTTTCAGAATGATGTTAAATATAAAGTACTAACATACATTTAAGTATAGAAAAATTATAATCAAATAAAGAGGTCAATTTGACAGAAGCATTGACTTTTGCTTCAAAAGTCAAGCCTCAGATTTGACTTGACTTTGCTTCAGAATATGGACTTTTTATTCCAATAAAATATTTCTTTTATTAAAAAAAAGATTTTATTTATTTATTTTGAGAAAGAGAGAGAGTGCATGAGTAGAGGAAGAGGCAGAGACGAGAGAGAGAAACTGACTCCCTTACTGAGAGGGGAACACAATGTGAGGCTCCAGCCTAGGACCCTGGGATCACGACCTGAGCCAAACGCAGAGGCTCAACTGACTGAGCCACTCAGGTGCCCCCCTATAAAATATTTCTAATCCAAGTTTAAAAAATGTTGAATTATGTCTAATGTCTTGGTTGCAGAAATGCATGTGGAATATTTTCAAGTAAGTACAATTTTATATATCCTCAATCATTATTTGATGTCTCTTTCTTAACTCCCTAGAAATTAAGTCCTCAGGGTGCTCAATAGTAAAACACCTCATGGGAGTCAATAGCAAAATACTTCTTTTTAAATAGGCCCTCATCTAAAGGTAGTTGAAAGACATTTTCCTAACAATCTGTCCAATTGCTGACAAGGACAGTTTTGCTCCTCAGAAAATACCTACTGAGTCTTTCTATATAAAATCCCATGCCACTGATCAAGTCTCTGGAAAAGTAGAGGAACACATTATTTTCTCTTTTTCTAGTTCTGACTCCTAAATTATCTCATCTTCAAATTTCAGATTTTACCTGATACCTCTTCCTTCCAGGGAAGCCAGTGTCCAATCTGTGCCAAAAGCCCCTGTGTAGTGCTGGAGTGCTTTGAAATGTTTAACTTGAGTATGTGATTTAAAAATAAATAAACAGTTAATGTCTTTTCACCCACATTTTGAAATTAACTAGTTTGAAATTAAATTACAGAACTAGTATCACATATATGATAGGTACAGAGCTTTAAAGGGGAAAAAGATGAAAACTGCTGTGGGACATAGGACCTATCTACAGAATGAGTCATGGTAACATTTCAGCATATTAATTCCATGTCTCCTGCATTTGCTTTTTAAAATCTGCCTCTTCACCTTCATCTTGCTTATTTAAAATCCATTCTGAAATCCTATATCTTTTAATTGGAGCACTTAGGAACATGGGCAAAATATGAAGCATTCCTTAGAGATTGTAACTCAAAAAGTGGTACATGGACCGGATTCATCAATATCATCTGGAAACTTGCAGAAACACATAATCTTAGGCCCTATTCCAGGTCTGCACATTCTGAATCTGCACTTTAGCAAATCTGCATTTTACCTACGTACTCAGGTGATTTTGATGCACGTTCAAGTATGCAAGCGTTGCCTTACAGGGGCTGTAGATATTTATCACTCGTCACCCTTTTCTGCCTAGATCCCAAAATGATCACAAAAACATCCAACAGCTCAAAAATTCACCTCCATGTGTTTATTCCACATAAGCCAATGTGATTTGGAATGAAAAATGTGAACAAGGACATTAAACTCTTACATGGGCACAGAGCTCAATGCTTCTACCTACACTTTTTCATCTAATATTTGTATCAATCTCTGGCATGTAATCTGACCTATCTCTTGTTAGTGTTGTTGCTGCTGCTGTTAGTATTTACCTTGACATAATACTAATGAAAAGGAGGCTTTAAAAAGTCAGTTAAGACCACATAACTTTCCCAGTGTTATACAACTAGTAAGCACTGTGCTATTAGGATTATTGAATAGCTTCCTAATTGTTCTTACTGAGTGCAGTCTTACCTTTCATACTGCTACCAAACTGAAAATCTCACGTGCAAATCTAATTCTACCAGTTACCTACTTAAAATCCTTTGATAGGCTCCCATATGATTTGGGAGAAACTCTTTCCGACTTTTCCTTGCATATCTTTCTTTCTTTTAGGTTGCTACCATAATTTTAGACTTTTTCCAAACTAAATGATTTCTTGCTCTCATAACTTGTTTAAATGTGCTCTTCCTGTTACTAAAACATTCTCCTTCCCTGTATTCATATGCTCAACTAAAATTCTTTTTTTAAAACCCGTTTCATCACATTCTCTAAGAAGCCTTCCCAGACATCTCAATCTAATATTAATGCATCCTGCATCTGACTTCTCAACTCTTATCCCATGCTATTAGGATGATTTCCTTCCTATCAGCCATACCTTTGGAACTACAAGCTTTGAGAATAAGAAACATATTTTATTTCTTTTTTTTTTCCACACCAGTTTTTAACAGAGAATTTGGCATACAACGAAGACTTAATGAATGTTTACCGAATGCACTAAGGTAATGCAAAAATGTATTAGAACTAGATGGATCTGAAAGATCAATATTTAAATGAAGGAATGATATTTTAGAAAAAAAAAAGAGTTTGGTCTTCATCCTAAAATACTATGCTTTTGTCCTCTGTCACCCCATCGCCTTCCTGATATCCCTGGGGGGTGATCATCAGTGTTAGAGGGAGAATCAAAAGTAACCGGGGGGGGGCCCTCCTCCTGATAGAAGCTGGAATAGTGGTGCGAGGTGGTTCCAGTCAATGAAACAGTGTTCAGTGTCCATACATATAAAATAACAATTAGATTTTATTGAATTTTGATATGTGATGAACACACTGTTGGAACTTTGCAGTTATCTAGTTGATCCTAACTTTAAAAACCTCTGAGGTTTATATAATCACCCCATTTTATAGATTCGTAAATTGAAATTTAGAGAGGTTATTGTGTTGCCCAAGATCACACAGACTGAAAACGACAAACCCAAGGCTCAAACACATCTTTCTCTGATTCCAACGTGACTTTGAGAGAATACAGAAGCTCTCCATTCTCTGCATCATCCCTTTAACCCAGGATAAGCCTTAGGGGGATCAACAAGATTCCTTTAGAAATGTATCCCTGGAACCATGCTATAGACAAGTGTCAGGGGAGATAATCAGGCTCTACATCACAAATATAAGATATTCTTTGTATGATCTTCAGTGACTCCTCAACTGGAAGGAGTCTTGAGTTCATAAGTTCAGTTCTATTTAAGTTCTGTTCAGATTCTACTTAAGCTTTTGGGTACCCAGTCTCTAAATTTTCACTGATAACATGCTGCTTCCTGTTTAAGTGGGCTACTTTTCAGAGAATCTGGAACATTACCTTGACTTTTTGATTTGAGATCTTTGGAAATTCAGGGAATGCAACCTCCCACTCCCAGTTTTTCTACCTGTAGTCATTTTTGCTCTTTCCAGCAAGTCAAGTGTAATGTTCATGAAGATTATGACCGGTGTACTGGGACAGTTCATTATCACACTGACAAGAACCACAACCAATAGTCCATGTGGCACAAAGTTTTTCTAATGATTTAAATCTAACTGTACAGCTAAGATACTAAAGACCTATAAATGTTGAAGCTATTTAATTATTTTAATATATTCTGTTACTTAATATTCCCTTAGATTGCACATGTTGAGTTTTAGTCTACAATGAATTTTAGAGCCAAGTTTAAAACTCTCAAAATAGAATTTTAATGGAAATGCTAAGATATTCTCAAGTATAGCTGCATAAAAGCTGCAGGTTTTTTTTAAACCATTTCCATCACGGTTTAAAACATATGGCAGGTCTTTTTTGGAAGTTTTCTGATGGTATGTAGAATTTGTAGTTACAAATATTCTACCATTTAAATAAGCTCACTCAACTTCACCTTTCTGAATTAGCAGAACTTAACTATTCATTGTCAACTGATTCATGAATATAGAACCAAGCTTCATTCGGAACATATGGCCTAAAGATAATAAATTTAAATGCCTGATGTAAAGTAAATTAGAATTGGGATTGTAATGCTGATAGCTTTTTCTACAAGACTCTTACAACATCTGTCCAGAAACTTTAATTTTTTTCAGATGTTTTTCACACATGCTGCTTCGAGTCTCTCTGTGTGTATTGTAACTTTCCTTCAAGAGAATAATTAGAAAAGTTGGTTATTATTTAAGAATAAGATAGCACATGTGTGACACAATAATCTTATCACTTTTAGAAGAGCCTTAAATTTTACCAATAGGCAAAAGAACAATATTAATATTAGGATGAAAAACTAAATTATGGGTTGAGGTTTGAGGAGATAAATGCTTCTAAATGAATTTTTATATCAAAAGCAATCACTATATCGTATATAACACTCTTCCTGTTTAAGCTTTCTCATGTATACTAGGAACTAGAATTTGGAAACTGGGTTTCTCATTATTTCCTGCCAGTATGGTTATTTCTACCAATGAGAGGTACTCTCAAAATATTTGGGAAATGGAAGAAAAACAGAAGTAATTATTCTTCGGCTAACAACTATGAACAAGCACATGGCTTTGGCAGATGTCAGTTGAGAGTGTTTGCCAGCCGCTTCCATGTGCCCTTCTGAGTCATCCCTTTCATCGTTGTAAGCCACTGAGAACATGAGAGTCAATTTTCTATAACATGTACACTCCCCAGTTTTGTGAAATCTACCAGGAGCTTTCTGATCTTCACTATTTTAGCTCTTCCAACAATTAGGCAAACCTCTGATCTCCAGTGTTAAACCCATTACTATTTGAAATACTTCTAGTAGTTTCTATATTGATGACGTAACCCACTGATACATCTACTATAAGAACTTGTGATTTGCTTGAAGAAATAGAACTAGAGTTTTGTCATTTGTGACTATTAATATAGATATCAGATGTAATCAACTAAGGGGGTTGCTTGTAAGGGAAATTCCTAAATAATTTAAAAGGAATCTCTCATTTCTGTGTAATTTCTGCCTATTTTGATCTAGGGTCACTGTTAGTTATCATGTTGTCAATAATTGGGAAGAAGAGCTAGTCACAGAATGGAGGAGAACAAGAACAAACTGGAATCCTCCAGACATCTCTGTGTCTCTCTACCATCTGTATGACCACAGTAAGACAGTTGGAAGGTAATGCTGTTAGCTTACTTTCACTTCTCCGATCTCTTATATATTGTTCTTTGGGCCAGGTCTAACTAGGAACTCATCAGGAAAAGGGATCTCAGGCAATGGAGGCCCCTATTTAACCAAGTGGCCTGTAAAAAAAATGTGGTATGCATGAGTAGAAGTTAACTAGATGAGGATTCCAGGTGGAAACAGAAGCTAGAGGCAGAGAGATTGGTATGCTGTATCAAACATTATAATTAATTATGCAATATAAAATAGACCCATCCTTATATCCAACTTTTGGTCAAAATTGTTATTTCCTGGTTTCCTTTTATGAGAAGTGGATTAAGAATTAAAAGTGGAATTTAAGCACCTCACATAAAATCTAGAAATGAAATAAAAAAAAAGAAAATCTTAAAACAGAAAATAAAAGAAAAAAAGAAATCAGTATCACAAACTAGATAATAAAGGAAAACCAATACTTGGAGTTTTTTAATTGTGGTTATTTTTGTTTTGTTTGTAATGGGCACAGCATATTAAATAAAAGAACAACTTGAGAAATAAATTATAAGAAAGAGAGCTGGCAATGCAGACCTGAATTAGGTTTCATGAAAGTTTAAGTTTAGGTATTCCTGGATTAGTTTTCAGAATCTCTGACTTTGCCTTCATCTGGACAATTTGTTGTTCTTTGGGACCATGAAATAATTCACAGATTCACACCCTTGCACAAGATTCTTATCCATAGTGGAGCAAATTCTTGTTATGTGACTTATATAGTTTGAATCTTCAGAAAGTTCCAAAGATAAAAGAGAATGTTAAGTATTTGTTTGATACTGAATCCAACCGATAAATGATCAAAATTTTTTCTTCTTTTAATATTTTTTTTCTTCTTCTCTCCCTTTTACTTGTTCTCTCTAGCTCAAATACCATTTGGCTACTGTTTTTAGGACCTATAATGACTTAGGCAATTCTTATTAAAATATTTGTTCTGATTATCTATTATTTATAAGGAGGCAGGACTATAAAAATATCACTTTTGTACTTAAATATTAGGTAACAAGTGAAAGAAACCAGCCTTTGAAAGAAAGAAAAAAATAGACAATTATTCTCTAAAATCAGAGCTTTGATTCAGGCTAGAAGATACTATACCATTTGGACTTTATCCAGTCTCGATGAAAACGTCAGTGAGAAATCTCAATACCATATGCTTTGTCTCATTTAATCAATGAAGTTGAACCAAAAGAAAATCAATAAAACATCATGGAAAAGTAGTTAGCATATAATTTTAAATTTAGATTGTTAACAGCAATAGTAGTATCAGATCTGCTTTTTATTTTTTTTCTCTTTTCAGGAAGTGTAAAAATGAGGTAATTACAATTTACAGACCTCATGAATATTTCCCAAATCAGATGTGAATTATTATGAGAAAGAGCAAGAAAATATCATTTGCTCATATTTATTTCTTGAAGTGAAATTATCCTTTTTTCTTTCTGCCTTTGTTCCACAGATCCTCACATTACTATGAGCAGACACTATCATACCAACGTTTTTTTTTTTTCAGTAATATACTGAAAGCTAGATGGATCTAATACATTCAATGAGCTATTTTCTATTTAGTAATAATGAGAAGTCCTCCATGTAACTACTCAAGTTCATTATTCCTAATCGATCTCTATTCATAGTTTATATTATGCTTCTGTTGAAAAGATATATGACACAGGGAATACCTTACAGATACCAAATTTTTTTAAGTCAGAATTTATAGAATAGTTACACACATAACCGGTCACAGCCTCCCAGTAAAGGATGAGTCAGAAATTCCTTCTCTTTCATGTAAATCTACAGAGTGTTTTTCAATATGGGTTTATGATAATCTCTGCTCAAATATTATCAAGAATATTTAATAAAATAATCCAATAAGATCAAACTAAATTCTGGGAATAAATCATACTTTCAATAAATGTACATAAGTAAAATAGTATTGTTATATTATTCTATGTTCACTTCAGAAGAATGTTTCCAATATTATTTTTAGGTAGATAGCATACATAATTACCATGAGACACAATGTGTATTGTGAACATCAGTCAAGTTACATTTCCTGAAACATTTCAATTTAATATAAGACAGATACATTGAGTGTCCACCATGTGCCATGCACTTTTCTAAGTGCTTGAGGCAAATCAACAAATGAAACAAATAAAAAAAATCTTTGCCTTATAATCTTGAATATTTTCATCTAGATTTTTTCCACCTCAAATTCAATATAATTAAAGTCAAATTAATCATCTTCAATGAAGGTGTTACTGTTCTTGCCTTTTATATTTTTGCAAACACTTTAAGCATCTGAACTGAATTTCTAATCTTTTCCACACCTTCTTTTGCAATTAGTTTCCAACTCTGTCACACCATCATCTGTAATTGTTTTCACATCCATCTTAGTAAATGGTGGTCTTTTCCCTCTTATCCATTCCTTTGTTATGTCAGTCATTAATTTATTGAATGAATGTGTATGAAACATTTACGTTCTGTGTTAGATATCATGCCTCAACTATCACAATAGTTTCCTAATGGACTTCCTTATCTCTGCAACCTTATCTAATCTATTGGACACATTATTTCAAGATACATTTTTTCTTTTCTTTTTATGTATTTTTTTAAGGTAAGTTTTTTGTTTTGTTTTTTTTTTTAAACTAGTTTTATCGAGGCAGCCCGGATGGCTCAGCGGTTTAGCTAGCACCTGCTTTAGCCCAGAGCCTGATCCTGAACCCCGGGATCAAGTCCCACGTCAGGCTCCCTACATAGAACCTGCTTCTCCCTCTGCCTGTGTCTCTGTCTCTCGTTGTCTCTGTGTGTCTCTCATGAATAAATAAATAAAAATTAAAAAAATAACTAGTTTTATCGATGTCAATTTTCTTTTCACCTATTATCAATGACATCCATGTACCAGCAGGATAAAGTTCATAGTTGTTTAGTGATAGCAATGTGTTGACACTTTCTTGTCCCAGTGCCTGTTTTAACTTCATTACTTCTTTTTCTTATGGGTACCGTTATTCTAATAGGGTGGCCTCCTTTACCAGTCTTCACATATGCCTTTCTAGTTCTTTCCTTTGCATTTTTTTCTAATGTAAAAAGCACTTTTCCTACTTCTCTCAAAACCGAACTTAAACTCTTCATCCTCCCTGAAGCCTTTCCTAACCATTTCAATGGTCTGAATTGTCCTTCTATTACATTTGATTTCAATATCACTTAGAACCTTTAGATTTCTGTCTGTAAACTTGCCTCCCAGTATGATGCACACCTGATAGATGCTCTAGATTACTATTAATTTATACTGTACCTTATTCCTAAATGAGACTGATTGACAAAGAATATACATCAGATGATAATCAAAATGAATAACAAATATTAGATGAAACATTTGGCATTCATGTAAATACATGTTGAATAAAGGTGATAAAGATAAAAATGTATATTTGGACAAGAATATGTCAATCAATTACCATAAATTTGTCTGTGAAATCTGAGTAGCCAAGAGACAGAGGGTCTCATGATTAGTTACATGATTCATAGTGTATGAATAAAATAATGGAAATACTGCTGAGTATCACTACTCTATTACTGAAACCAGAGGAAAGATCCCTAGACAGCCTCATAGTGTAATATGTATGTGGTGAATGATATCCTCAATCATGTAAAATACAGAAATTAGTTACTTAAGGGCTTTCTTTTTTTTCACAATAGTTTTTCAAACTAAGATAATGAGACCTGGTCCAAACAGATCTCAGTAAATAATATTAATCTTGGTTTACACTGAATATCTTTCACATGTGCAGCTCTTTCCTAGCATGTATAGTCCTAATAAGAACTTGAGAGTACTATAGGAGATAATGGACTATATGTTACTCATTATTCTGTAATTTAAGGGATTTTCAATAACAATTTGATGGAAATCAATTTAATCCTACATGCTGTCAGTAGAATTTAACCATATGTAAAATGTGACAGTACTTTAATCTAAAAAAGGAACTCATAATTGGAGAGGAAACTGTGTGAATGAAATCCCGTTGCGCAATGACCACATTTTAAATTGCAATAAATAGAAATATAATTTGAAATTATATTTAAAACTCTATTAAAGTTTATACTTTTTGAAATAAGGTTTCAAAAAGTATTGTTCAGACAGACTCTTCATGACTCCTGTCTCTGTTTACCTGTGCATGATGCAGACTTCTTTTTACCCCAAAGGAGTACTGGAGGGGTGCCTGGGTGGCTCAGTAAGTTGGGCATCTGCCTTTGGCTCTCAGGTCATGATCTCAGAGTCCTGGGATCAAGTCCCATGCGGGGCTCCCTGCTCAGCAGGGAGTCTGTTTCTTCCCCCCCCTTTCTCTGTGAGCTCTCTCTTCCTCTTGCTTTCTCTCAAATAAATGAATAAAATATTTAAAAAATAAAGGAGTATTTGAATGCCAATAACAGCAATACTTTAGATCTAAAAGACAGTAAAAACTTGAGCATACTGACAAAATTGAGATTTGGAAAAAGAGATGAGAAACTTAAGTATTACATATTGTTTTGTTTGTAAAGTTGAGAAATATAATAGCTATAAGCACTTTCAGAGTTTAGATGGAAAATAAACAAATAAACCCTAAAAGCAATTACTCTTTTCCAGTTGCAGGAGAGGTTGGGCGGGGAAGATGTGATTAAAGAAAGTTGACCTGTAGGGAAAGTGAAAAAAGAAAGAAAACAGGAAATAAGCTTTAAAAGAAAAAAAGTAAAAAAGAAAAAGAAAAAAAAAACAGGTAGGGGATATGACAGGTAGGGGATATGACTTAATAAAAAGCATACGTATTAAAAGGAAAACATTTGAAATGTGTTTTTAAAATATATGAAATTATAAGAGATTCACCAAACACAAACTGTCTTAAGAAGGTTCAATATAAGTACTGTTCAAAGATACAATAAACAAATTCAAAAAGTAAAATAAAATACTGAGTCAAGATATTAAATCACACACTTAGAATTCATCATTAAAACATCAAATCATACAAAAGAAACTTTTTAATTGCCAAAGGGGACAGTGCAATAAAAATGTGTAAATACAGTAAACTGTGTGCAGCAAAGAAGCAATAAAGTATATACAGAAAACCTGATAAAAATGTAAGAACAAAATGAAAGCAAAATTGTAATGAAAGTTTAGCAAACCACTGACATTTTTGACATCAAAGAAAAAATTAGACAACTTGAAGATACATACATAGAGCAGGGTCAAGGGTGGGTGGGATCCTTATTTAAGAGAATAGAGATGCCTAAGTGACTCATTCGGTTAAGTGTGGAACTCTTGATTTGGGCTCAAGTCATGATCGCAGGGTCCTGAGATCAAGCCCCCATATCAGGCTCCTGGCTCAGCAGGGAGCTTAACGATCTCTCCTTCCGCCCCTTTCCCTGCTCTCCTTCTCTCTCTCTCTCTCTCTCTCTCTCTCTCTATCTCTGTAAAATAGATAAATAAGTCTTTAAGATAGAATAGGTGTTTGTTCCACCTATTAGGCAATTAAAAAAATAATAATACAAAACTAATTTTTTCCTAAGTGAATTCAGAACATCCCTCTGTCATAAGAGGAATGTGGAAAGGGCTGTGTCATAATCACCTCAACCAAATGGTATGTACCTAGAGACGTCTGAGGTGAGCCTGATATTTTGTCTTAGTATTTGCAGGTAATCTCTGTTTCTTCACCTGGATTTATGTCAGATTTTTTTTCTTTATCCTTGAACTTCAATGTTTTTACCACAGACACTGGTATGAGATTATTTAATAATGTTTCGTTAACAATAACTTTACTTAGATATTCCTTCATTTTAATGAAGCGTTTTTTCACATTTTCAAATATGTTCTCCAATGTACTTGTTACTTCATCCTGCAGCTATATTTATTACCAATCTGATGGATCAGCCTCATCCATCCTCCATGCAAATCATCTTATTTTCATTAATTTTTCTCTTTTGCAGTGCCTTCAATTCCAACAGTTTTCCACTTGGCTTTCTACATTATTTATCAGGAATTTTGCTGCTAGCAGTGCTGATATATTTGTCTTTTAAGTGAGTTCTGAAACCCTTCCAATTCCCCTTTTATCTCTTGTATTATAGAATTCATTAAAAATTTCCTTGAGAATTTAGTCATACAAACGTGTCTTCTTTTCCTAGGGTGTCTCCTTCAAAATTGTATTTTCTATCATTTGCAAATTACAAATATTTGCATAGCTATATACATACATATATATGCATATATACATATATGTGTATATTTTTTCTCCTATTAACATATGAAATTTTCACTAAAAATTGTTTAGACAGATTCCTTTTTAAAAAATATTTTATTTACTTATTTTTGAGAGACACAGAGAGAGAGAGAGGGGCAGAGACACAGGCAGAGAGTGAAGCAGGCTCCATGCTGGGAGCCCGATGTGGGACTCGATCCCGGATCTCCAGGATCACACTGTGGGCTGAAGGCAGCGCTAAACTGCTGAGCCACCCGGGCTGCCCTGTTCAGGCAGATTCTTCATGGTTCCCCTCTCTGTTTGGGTGTGATATGAGTCTTTTTTTTTTTTTTTTTTTTTTTTGTAGTTTTATAAAGAAGTACTCGAAGGTCTTGATTTCTCAAGACCTGTTCAGCCCTGCAACTGCTTGCAGCAAGCAGTAAAGAGTGTGTTAGCGGAATAGTAACAGATGGGAAAATTTGTCTCTTTATGCACTTTTTTTTGTGTATTAAAATCTATTATGGGACACCTTTGCTAAATTGATTGTGTATCTCATCTGTAGGCAAGTAGTTATCTTTTAGATTTATGTTTGTTCATCATTTAAAGGTGTGTCAGCCTCTAATGGGAGCTTGAGTTTGGAAGGGCTCATAATTTGGATTTGCATTTAGCTTCCCACACTGAAATAAAAGTATGATATATGAGAAATATAGAGACACATGGTTACAACATGACGCCAACTTTATAAATAAGAATGAATTAAAGTTGGAAAGCAATCCATTAAAAACAATTAGCATTAATCACAAAAATGTAACATTGTAAAGCAATGGCAAAAAGCTGGATTTTGCAATAGATGTATCTATAATAAAATAAAACAGTTTTAAAATATGGAGCCAAGGTGTTTGGCTCTGGGGTCAAGTAAAGAAATTCACTTTTTAGAAGACCGGCCTTATCAGTTCTTAGTAAAAATCTAGGTGGAGCAGGTGGCCAGTGGAGGGTTCCTTCATAATACATCTTTGGTATAAGCCAAATACCACAGGAATAAAATTTCTGCTTAAGTAGAATTAAGGCCTCCAGGCTTTGCCTTTTCAAGCTAAACTTTTAACATGTTCCTGCTCTGTACAAGTCACCGCAGACTGAAGCAATCAAAGTGCTGATGCTACTACCTCAAGTGGGATCCATAGCTATTTGATCAATAACTCTACTGATCCTGGATTGTTCAATGTATGTTCAATGCCAATAATTCTCTCATCTGGACAGTGTCAATCATTTTGATCTGAAGTAGCTCAGTCAAAATTTTTATGATATGGTTCATGGTCATAGGGGAGATTTTCTTTAGTTTGAAGATACTCCTATTATTGGTCTTAAGATAGCTTAATTACCACTGTCATTTTTTTTATTACATGTGACAAAATATTGTCCCCTGAATGTATGCTGAATGATGTGTGAGTGGATCAATGACTACCAATATAGGTGTCTTTTCCTACTTACAATATAAGACTATCCAATTAAACCATAGAAGCATAGCTATAGAAAAACAATTTTAAAATAATTCCTCATACAGCAATTTGGTAGCATGGCAGGATACAAAATCAATGCCCAGAAATCAGTGGCATTTCTATAGACTAACAATGAGACTGAAGAAAGAGAAATTAAGGAGTCAATCCCATTTACAATTGCACCCAAAAGCATAAGATTGCACCCAAAAGCACCCAAAACCAAAGAGGTAAAGGATCTATACCCTAAAAACTATAGAACACTTCTGAAAGAAATTGAGGAAGACACAAAAGATGGAAAAATATTCCATGCTCATGGATTGGCAGAATTAATATTGTGAAAATGTCAATGTTACCCAGGGCAATTTACACGTTTAATGCAATCCCTATCAAAATACTATGGACTTTCTTCAGAGAGTTAGAACAAATTATTTTAAGATTTGTGTGGAATCAGAAAAGACCCCAAATAGCCAGGGGAATTTTAAAAAAGAAAACCATATCTGGGGGCATCACAATGCCAGATTTCAGGTTGTACTACAAAGCTGTGGTCATCAAGACAGTGTGGTACTGAGACAAAAACAGACACATAGATCAATGGAACAGAATAGAGAACCCAGAAGTGGACCCTGAACTTTATGGTCAACTAATATTCGATAAAGGAGGAAAGACTATCCATTGGAAGAAAGACAGTCTCTTCAATAAATGGTGCTGGGAAAACTGGACATCTACATGCAGAAGAATGAAACTAGACCACTCTCTTTCACCATACACAAAGATAAACTCAAAATGGATGAAAGATCTAAATGTGAGACAAGATTCCATCAAAATCCTAGAGGAGAACACAGGCAACGCCCTTTTTGAACTCGGCCACAGTAACTTCTTGCAAGATACATCCACGAAGGCAAAAGAAACAAAAGAAAAATGAACTATTGGGACTTCATCAAGATAAGAAGCTTTTGCACAGCAAAGGATACAGTCAACAAAACTACAAGACAACCTACAGAATGGGAGAAGATATTTGCAAATGACGTATCAGATAAAGGGCTAGTTTCCAAGATCTATAAAGAACTTATTAAACACTTGACGGGATGAGCACTGGGTGTTATTCTGTATGTTGGTAAATTGAACACCAATAAAAAATAAATTTATTAAAAAAAAAGTAAACTCAACACCAAAGAAACAAACAATCCAATCATGAAATGGGCAAAAGACATGAAGAGAAATCTCACAGAGGAAGACATAGACATGGCCAACACGCACATGAGAAAATGCTCTGCATCACTTGCCATCAGGGAAATACAAATCAAAACCACAATGAGATCCCACCTCACACCAGTGAGAATGGGGAAAATTAACAAGACAGGAAACCACAAATGTTGGAGAGGATGCAGAGAAAAGGGAACCCTCTTACACTGTTGGTGGGAATGTGAACTGGTGCAGCCATTCTGGAAAACTGTGTGGAGGTTCCTCAAAGAGTGAAAAATAGAGCTGCCCTACGACCCAGCAATTGCACTGCTGGGGATTTACCCCAAAGATACAGATGCAGTGAAATGCCGGGACACCCGCACCCCGATGTTTCTAGCAGCAATGGCCACAATAGCCAAACTGTGGAAGGAGCCTCGGTGTCCATCGAAAGATGAATGGATAAAGAAGATGTGGTCTATGTATACAATGGAATATTCCTCAGCCATTAGAAACGACAAATACCCACCATTTGCTTCAACGTGGATGGAACTGGAGGGTATTATGCTGAGTAAGTAAGTCAATCGGAGAAGGACAAACATTGTATGTTCTCATTCATTTGGGGAATATAAATAATAGTGAAAGGGAATATAAGGGAAGGGAGAAGAAGTGTGTGGGAAATATCAGAAAGGGAGACAGAACATGAAAGACTCCTCACTCTGGGAAACGAACTAGGGGTGGTGGAAGGGGAGGAGGGCGGGGGGTGGGGGTGAATGGGTGATGGGCACTGAGGGGGGCACTTGATGGGATGAGCACTGGGTGTTATTCTGTATGTTGGCAAATTGAACACCAATAAAAAATAAATGTATTGTAAAAAAAATAAAAATAAAATTAATTCCAATTCATCTATGTAAAAATTTATTAAAAGAAAAACAAACCTCTGTCCTATCTTCTGGAATCAAAAATTTTTGCACTTATATGGATGTTGATTCTAGCTTGCTTGCTCTCCAACCTGTGAGTGGATGCCAAATGGAGATGGAGCCAGGGAGCCCGCAAAGTAGGATTTTTTTTCCTAGATAGGAAGATGGACACGTGGAGAGATCAATGCAGATATAGAACATGAACCTCAAGGATTGTAAGATTGGAAAATTAGTAGTAGTACATGTTTTTAATTTGCCCTTGCCGGGTGAAATGGACGTCCAATTATCAAAACTGACTCCAGAAGAGAAAACCTGAACAAATCAATAACAATGGAAGAGATTGGGAAGTTATTAATTATAAAGGAAGGATAGAAGGATGGAAGGAAGGAAGGAAGGAAAGGAAGGAAGGAAGGAAGGAAGGAAGGAAGGAAGGAAGGGAGGGAGGGAGGGAGGGAGGGAGGGAGGGAGGGAGGGAGGGAGGAAGGAAGAGGAAATACTTTCAGAAGATTTGGGCCCAGATGATTCTACAGTGGATTTACAAGCAGGCTAACTCCAAAATCACTTGGCATTTCTCTAGTAAAGCATGTAAATGCTTTCGTAATGTAGCCATCTTAGAAACAACCAAACATTTGGATGTTTTCCCCCTCTGGATCAGGACGAAAATTAATTCTTAAATGTTAGTGAGATAAACAGTTTCAGAATACCAGGGAATAATTTTTACTGTTTTTTATTCACTCTCCGCGACAGGGCTAATCAGCCTTCAGATATTAGTCACACAGATCCAAGCCTTCAGCCAAATGTAAGGTTTCCTTAAATATACAGATAATACTGAGGTGATGTGGCTCACTGGTCAGCCAGCAGGTAGAGTGGGGGGTTTGAATTCCACTCGCCATGCTGTATGGGTCCTTCTGGGTGGCCACTCAGGTAGGGAGTAAAGTGACCCCTTATATCACTTCCCGTAGAGCAGACTTATAGGATGGCAGTGGCATCTGGTCAGAAACCTTTTCTGGAGGACAAGTTGATCTTTTCTAACAGAATTTTAGATGGCCAGTCAGCCAGATCTCCAAACAAGGAAACTCTGTGCAGAGATTCCACAGACTACGTTTTCTGTTTTCTCAGTAAAGTGTATGTTTTGGAGAAGGGTCACAGAATTCCTCCTGTCACATCCTTAAGCAAAAGAGACATTTTGAAACTCATCTGCTTCTCAAAAGAAACACAGTGTAGTTGTGTCAGAGGGCTTTGGGAGCTTGCTGAGGGTCACCCAGCACTGACCCTCATCTCCTTCCCCATCCCTGTTGCCCACCTCTCATCTGCCTCTTGTGTTACACTCCTGTGGGAAGTGCACTTCTAATTTCTCCAAATGTAAAAGCATTTTACACAGTTTTCTCTATGTCTTTATCTTGGACTAGCACTTGTTTCCTCCTAAGCCATCTAGTCAACGTTCCAAACCCACTTCAAAAGTCCTATCTTCTGGGAAGCCTGCTCTGTCATTCCCTCCAGACAGCTAGTTAAGCAGGCCCTCCTCTGTGGTGTCACTGCGACTTGTATCTATTTCTATATTATAACACCACATTATAACTATTTGCTTCTCTTATATTGCCTTGTGAGAAGAATCTTTGTAGTCCTTACATCTGTCAGCTCAAACACATCTAGCAAAATGCAGAATAAATGATGGATATTCAATAATTTGACTGAATTTAATTAAATATCTTAGCACCTCCTGGGGTACAAGCAGGCAAAGTAGAAAAAAAAATCCCCTAACATAGGTCAATGAAAATTTTTGTTTTTTTTACCATATCATACATAAATCTGAATGATGTGAATACAAAAGCACCTGTTTTTATTAAACAAGCATTATACAGAAAGGAGGAAAAAAGTAAAAGATGACCATTTGTTGAGCCTACTATGATAATGGTACTTACCATATTTCAAGCATAGTATGATGCAGCTGACATGTTGATAATTTAATTTTCACCTTAGTCATGACAAAGAGAAGGAATGGATCTTAATTTCTAAGGTAGAAACTGAGAACCAGAGATATTTGTTCACAGTCACTTTGGAATTTTGTCTAATCTGTCACTATTTGCCTTTTATTGTCTCTGTTGTGTTCATAGTATAATTTTGAAAACAAAAAATTGTGTAGTTTGGGACAAATTTAATTTGGAATACGTGTTTTCTAAAAGTGAAAAATACCATGATTATGAACTTTAAAATCTCATCATCATTCATTCAGTGTGTCCCCTACCGGTGAACACTTAATTTTCATTGTCCTTTAAAAACATTATAGTAATGGTTCTTTGTTTATATCTTGTGCAAGTAAGCATTTCTTTGGACTACATTCCTAAAAGAAGAATTATGGTTTTGTGTGTGCTCTATAGTTTTCATATCTGTATTACATATCTGTGGCTGCTATAGATTGTAATATTCTAGCATCATGGAAAAGAATGACACTTTTTTTTTGATATCTCAGTATGTGTTGTATTTTGCCTTTTTATAAGGATTACATTTCTCTTCAACATCTTCTATCCTGAATACTTAGCAGCACATAGGAAAACGTACAGGTAGGGAAAAACTAAAGGAACTTGGTTTTAGTCCAAAAACTGTATAAAGTATGTATCTGTTTTTTCTGTCTGTTCACCTGGCCTACCTTGGCTATGTTTTTATTTTTTCTACTGAAATTTCTAAATTGATTTTTGTTGTTGAGAAAGTTCGGTTTAAAAAAGAGCAAAGAGAAAAACAAAGCACAGCAAACACTTCTCATTCAAAGAATTTCAAATGCTTAGTAGATGATTATGGCTGTAATCAAAAAGTAGACCAATAAATAGATCAATGAATGGGGAAGAGAAGCAAGAGGAAATCTTTTCATATCCTTCCATTCAACAGACACATCCTATTCTCCTTCTGTGTGTTAGGAGGAGTTAAAGGCCACCTCCTCAATGGAAGGTGGGCAGAAACCCAGGGGAGGAAGGTCTGGGAATCGCCCAGGGCTTGCCACAGGTGATATTTTTAGTTAGAAACTGCCTGGTTCTGTGATTTACTAAGCCTTGAGGAGGTGGAGAGGAGACCCCCTGAAGCTGTCTGTTATCACCAATATCTTTTGAAAAGTAATATTAAGTTTCAGCAGTTAAGTTTCAAGACGCTCGACTTCTTTCTCTGCTTGAACTTCTCGCCCCCTCCCCCCACAGATCTTTTAAAACAAATTTCCTGTCAAGTTACAGTTTGGTATTCGCCTTTAACAAATATATAGGCCTGTGACTAATCCAGAGATAATTATGGTGCCAATCCTATTGACAAAATCGAAATACTGAAATGGAAAAGCGTACATCTCCACTTTTTTCCCAATAATATTAACCTGTCACTTCAGTGCTGTAGCAAAAGTTCCTTGGCTTCTTTCCTTAAATCAAATTTGCCCAAAGCTCTGAGAAATCACATTTTCATAAGCAACTTAGTCAGGCTACATCCACAAGCCCCAGGAGTGAGATTACCACATTGCCCCCATCAAAAATTTCACTTACGTGATATTAAGAACTTTAAAACTGACTCATCCTTCTCTACTAAACTCATCCTCAGAATTTAGGGGGATTCTTAATTAGCTTCTTATGCTCTAGTTAATGTGCTAATTGGTTGAGCTTCCATTTCAAAGCAACATGATGGAAATGTGCATGTTTCTCTTTTAAGAACTACCACACTCATATTTGCACAAGAATTTCGTATGAAAACTCAGCATCATGGATAGTATAGCAACTATGAGAGCTATAAACATGAGGAAGAATTTGCAAAAGAGGAAAAAAAAAACATTCATGAGGCAATTTGCACCTTGTTACCTAATTTGAATTTTAATAGGCAGATTCCTACAATAGTCACATGCTGGAAGGAAACATTGATTGAAAAGAGCCCAAGAAGATATTACCAGATAATTACCAGACAATTTAAAATGCACATTCCATTGTTCATACACAGTGCTTTTTTTTTTAAATCAGTATATCATAGAACATTCAGAGGTGAGAGCAGAAATGCAATATCAAATGCAAAGTAAAATTATAAATCTCTGGATAATGAACTTTTTCTTTTCCGTTATATAGCAGATAGGCTAGGGAAACGGCCCTCGATGATCAAGGCAAACGCTGTGCCAATAATATTACATCAAATACCAAAATACAAATGTTTTATATAATGTCACGCCTCATGGAGCTGTGCACTACCCATAAAAAAGGACTGAGAGAAAGAAATAGCAAAGACAGTGCAAAGAGACAGAAGCAAGAGAGAGAGATGCACAGTTAAAGTGCTTTAAAGTTTGTGATTGACAAGGACATTAGCAAGAACCCCAAAGTCAATATAAGGCCATTGAAAAATCTTTTTAATGCCCCTGGCAATTGGCCGGCCCCTAAGCAAAGAAGTCCTCTGAATACAGGAGAGGGATACTGTTGTCTAAACAAACCTAAAAGCAAACTAGATAAATTACTTTGGTTTCTTCTGGTGAGTTCTGCATAATGTATCAAGAGAAATGGGTAGCTACCTGCCACGTTATCATGAACAATATGTGTAGGATGTGCACACGCCCTCCATATGTTATTACTTTTAATCAGAATGGAATCCTAGATGCCTGAACTGGATCTCCAAAGAAGCAGTGGATAAAAAACAACTTTCCTTCTACCAGAAAGACCTCAGCAGATGAATAATATGAGAATTTTGATGAAAAACACCTGTTGAAAGCAGAATGCTTTGTCACCGTTATTTTAGGAAACTTGCAGCTGATAGCACAGAAGGAGAGTATTTTAGTCTTAGCTTGAATGTTTCTCTCTTAATACTTATTTATATTACATGTGCATGCATTATATATAGTACTTAGCACATATCATATATGCAATATATATTTGCACATATCATGTATGTAATATATATTTGAGTATCAAGTATATATGCTTTGTATTGTTGGTGATCCTTTTTATTTCTGGGCTTCCAGAGGTTTAATCTAAATTGATTCCATACACTGAGAAGGGAAGAGGCAGTTTATGTCGGGGCCGTGAAACCCCACTGACCAACCCTATAAGGGAAAGAGATACGAGATTAGTCTGAAGCCACAGACTTGTCATCTTTTCAAATCTCCATCACCTCCTTTCTATCTTGTGTCCTTCTACTTCCCCACATCCCTCTTTCTTTGGCAAAAACAAACAAACAAAAAGAAATTTTACTTAAGCATATGGAACTGCTTCTGTTGGTTTAAACAATTGAAGGGCTTCCAATCTTTTTCAGAGCCACGGTGTAATTTATAAATACATTCTACCCACTTCTGCAAGCTGCTAATTAAAAAGTATGCACATAAACAGTAGCTGCTGATTCATTAAGATTTTATTCGGAAAATGGAGCTTTAAGTAGTTGACCACATCATATCCAGTGAATTGGTAATTCCAGACTGAATTTACTAAGAGATGGCCAAATTTCTGAATTCACCAGTGACTGCCTAAATTCTCTCAGAAAAAAAATATAATATATAATATATACATTTGAAATTATTTATCATTTTATAGTAAGGTTTAAGTATTATAATGAATGTATTCATTTGAATAGTTGTGAACAGGAATAGAAGAAACACAAAAACATCAAATTAAAGATAACCTTTCCTTATCAACTCAACAAAAAAACATTTTTGCTATTGAACAACAAAAACAGGTTGCCCAAATCATATACATGTTTAATTATGTATGGGGAGAAAATGAGAAAAAAAAGAATACAAATATCAAATAATCTAAAGGAATTTGTAGAATTGGGGGGGATCATGTTAAGCCAATTTGTTTTCATTTCTATTTTCTGGAGATTTCATAGTTTTTACTCTGCTTGGCCAATAAATAGATAGTATTAAAAAAAATTGGAAGTCAGGTTCTCTTGTCAGCTACATGTAAGGAGAGGAAAGGAAAATATATACTTTAAAACCATGCTTTGGGGACGCCTGGGTGGCTCAGTGGTTGAGCATCTGCCTTTGGCTCAGGGCATGACCCTGGAGTCCCAGGATCGAGTCCCACGTCAGGCTCCCTGCATGGAGCCTGCTTCTCCCTCTGCCTGTATTTCTGCCTCTCTCTGTGTGTCTCTCATGAGTAAATCAATAATATCTTAAAAAAAATAAATGACCTTTGAAAAACAAAACAAAACCATGCTTCAAGTGAAAAGACAAATTTGGATCTATGCACACAGTAGTTTGTATTGTAGTTAATGTTTTAACCACTGTGTTTTGTGGAAGTTGTAATTTTAAGGGATTTTCTTTCACCTTTGCTCAGTTTTGCTAAAAGATTATCAAATATAGATAATACTGTCACTTTTGCAACAGTCTTTTTTTAGTTTTCTTTTCCTCAACAATTTTACCTGTAAATACATAACACTGTTTGAGTCAGGTGAAATCCGTGATCATTGAGAGTTCCGCACCATGCAAGAGTAGCCTCTGCTGACCTGCATCTTTGAGTAGTGTGAAGGATGCAATGCACCTTCTTCTGTGAATGTTTTTGAAAGCTTCTGATGCAAGAGTGCTTGTATTTTCTGCTCTGGTAGGATTGTTGTGTCAGGTTTGTGAATGATGTGTCTTCAAAGATAGATTTTTCAAAAGCAGAGTGCGTAGTTACCAAGGGTAAGTCTGAACAGAAACAGTAGCTTTGGCATATCCAGTTCAGCTCTGTTCCAGAATAAAGCTTTGAAAGCCGAGTTGAAAGGATTGTAACTATTCCATCTTATTACTTTACTATTAAACACTAACTCATCTTGAGTCAGTACCCTCTCCTGCTGTAAGATAAAGTAATCTCATACAGTTTTACCAGTTTATTCTCCTTTCAGAAATATTTAGTTATAATATTTTTATCTACTTAGCAAGCATTTATTGATGGATTACTATGTGCAAGACACTCTGCTTCCTACCAGAAAAAGAAAAAAAAATTGACAATTAAAAAATGTCAATAATCGGTGTCATAATCTTTTCCCAAAGGACGAAAGTAAAAGCCAAGATTTTGCAAAGAATTTTGATGAAGAAGCAGTGTTTGTTTAAATAGAATATTCACTTTGTAGGGCAGCCCAGGTGGCTCAGCGGTTTAGCGCCTCCTTCAGTCCAGGGCGTGATCCTGAAGACCCAAGATCGAGTCCCACATCAGGCTCCCTGCGTGGAGCCTGCTTCTCCCTCTGCCTGGGTCTCTGCCTCTCTCCCTCTCTCTCTGTGTCTCTCATGAATAAATAATAAAATCTTTGAAAAAAAAAAGAATATTCACTTTACAGATAAAAATCATGTGAGAGGAGAAAGAAATGGTATCTGCTGATTGTGGTAGGGAAGTCTTCTTGAAAGCCATAGCCTTTATTTCTAGGCCTTGCTTTGGTAAAGTTTGTACAACAGGAAATCTGTTACAGCAAACCTGTAAGCATACAAAGTGTACTTTTCTCTTTATTTATGTCCAACTATGTCCCCAGGCATCACCAGAACCAAACAGGTTGTTGTGACGGTTAATGTTATGTGTGAGCCTGACTTGGCTACAGATGCCCTGATATCTGGTCAAACATTATTCTGGGAGTTTCTGTGAGGGTGTTTTGGGATAAGATCAACATTTAAATTGGTAGACTGAATGAAGATTGCTCTCCCTAAGGTGAGTGTGATCATCTGATCAGTTGAAGGCCTGCATAAAACAAAAAAGTTGAACCGCCCACCCTCACCCCAAATAAGAGACAATCTTTGCTGCGTGTCTGGCTTCAGGCTGTCATGTGGGCTCTTTACTGCTTTTGGACTCAAACTGAAACATCAGCTACTTTGTGGTCCTGAGCCTGCAGCCTTTAGATTGGGACCACAGCATCAGTTCTCCTGGTTGTCAGGCTCAGACACGTGACCTGATACCTTATATTTAGTCTCCTGATCCATGTATACATCCTATTGGCCCTGTTTTCTCTGGAGAACCCTAATACAGTAGCCAAGCAATTGTCTTCATCCTTTTTGTCACTGTCACCTGCAAGACATTGCATATGCCGATTAACCCTTAACATGAAATGAGGGAGGTGGTTATACTTGGATGCTAAATTCCTTCCATTCCAAACCTCTGATCTGACTGTCTGGTACTGTGTTCCTTTTTCCAGGATCCATGTGGAGAAAGATAAAATACTATTCATATTTTTGAGACTCTTCTGTGTGCAACAGATTCTTAGCTCCAGAATGAATCTATATCATATATTTTCAAGCACTTATTCAGCAATGATCTGAACACCTAGTATGTTCTGGGCGTCTGTCTATGTCCTCAGAATACAGACCTGAACAAAAACAGTGTAACAGTTGGTAGAGACGATATGTTTACTGACAAAAGATAACGAAAGACTTGATGTGATTAATACAATTGAAAGCTAAGTATGGAAGCTAGAGATCTTCTTTAGTATCACGAACTGTGAGGACTCTGAGGTTTTATCCTACTTGTAAGGATAATAATTATTCTGCGAGAGTTTCATGGAAGTTGATGGGAGCTATGAAACACTTGGGGCCAAAACAATGGTGTCTTCCAAAACTAGAACAAATGAGATATGATGATGGAAGCAAGGTTGGAATGATGTGCTATGGAAAAGACTCAACACCCACCCTCCTCCTTTTGGCTTTGAAAATGGAGGAAAGAAGCCAAACAGCACAGGCAGCCTCTGGAAAAATGAGGAAACCGATGAAGTGGCTTTCAGGAAGGCAGAAGTGGAGTACTACACTATTTTCCCATAAGGGTCAGAACAAGAGTCCTATGAGGGCAGGAAGGCCGACAGGAAGGCCTGAGGAGGGTTTCAAGGCTGAGAAAGGAGCAGCAGAAGGTGACAAAGCGACCCTGCATTTGTGACAGTAGTAGAGTCTTAAAAGTAACAAACCTGCCAGTTAGCAATTTCATTATGAACTCAGAAGTCTCTAAAATCGGTGGTGCATCTTCAACTAATCATCGTTTGTCTGCATTTTAATGATGCCTGAACATTTACTTAAGAACTTCAGTGTCAATCATATGATAATTTAAGACGACTTTCTGCAATAATAATATAACTATTAAATATAACTATATTTATATATATAATTATATATTTATATTAAATATAACTAAATAATATAACTATACTATATTAAAATATGTATATATAGTATTTCCAGTCAGCCAGTGAGGCATTAGATATTTCTTTAAAGCAGGGGTCTCTTCGTTCCAGGGTTTCGGCACCAAAAATAAAAAAATAAATAAATAAGAAATAAAGCAGGGGTCTCTAAATTATGGTCCACGAACCAAATCCAACCTATAGAAATATTTTTGCATAGCCCTGGGGTTAAATATTTTTAAGATTATTTACTTATTTATGCATTTATGTATTTATTTATTTGATATATATAGAGAGAGCATATGAGTGGAGGGAGGAGCAGAGGGAGAAGGAGAAGCAGACTCCCCACTGAGCAGGGAACTGGACAGTGGGGGAGGGGAGGAGGGCTGGACCCAGGATCATGACCTGAGCTAAAGGCAGACACTTAATCGACCGAGCCACCCAGGCACTCCAAAAATGTTTTTAAATATATTTTAAGGGATTATAAAAACAAAGACATTAAAATATAGTGTAAAAAAGAAAGATAATGTATGTAGCCGAAAATTCTAATATTTACTAACTGGCCTTATAAAGTAAAATTTGCCAATCGATACTTTAAAATCACATTTCAGTTTACCAAATATTTCAGTATGCATTGTTAATAATCATTCAAAAGGTTGACACCTCTTTAACCTTCTTTCACCAATGACATTTGAATTTTATGAAAGGTATCAAAAGATCATTTCAAAATTTTATTTAACACTAGCATGATGGTTAAAATTAATGTGAACCATTATAAAAAACATAATGTATATTAATTACCAAATGCATTCAGAAATTGAATTAAAACCCCTAAAGGTGTTCTTCTGTAGTTGATGATCAAGAGAAAGAATCATATTTAATTAGTAATCAATTTATTACCATGGTTCTCTCACATTTGAAGAGAGTTGGTGGAGCAACTAGATCACATTATCTCTACTAGGTGGTCCATTAAATTTTGAATGGCTCTTTTATCTATCTCCTTTATTTCTAAGCCATTTTAAATCAACTATCTGAATACTTCTACCCACTTTCATTGTTATATTTTTTCCATTTCTTTGATTTTTATGGTCTCCTCTTGTTTGAATGATCCTAATATATTTCCATTATCCAATCCTATTTAGAGGGGATGAACTAACAGGTTTGCTACAGCCTCATTCATATCACTAACATCAGGTCAATGGCATAAAATTAGAGGATACTTTACTGTCATCATATGTTCAATCCAAAAGTTGCACTCTCACCGTGTAAGCAACCTCAAAAGTAATGTGATACATTTAGTTTTTAACAGTGGAGTTGCACAATTCCCATTTTCAAGGTATGCTTTATGCATCCTCACTTTTATGAAATTCACCTATTAGAAGTTTGTCTAACCATATTTCTGCAGAAATTGCAACTAATGAGGATCATGAATAAGAACGAACATGTTTGGCAGCACTAATATAGGGGAAATAACTCCCTGATTGCCAAAAAATAAAATCCATTTCAGCACTGGCTTCACAGATATCTATTCGTAAGAGCCCACAGAATGACTTAAATCTTTGTTTAAGCATGTTTCACATGTCTCTCGATTTCTTCCTTCAGTAAAATATATCTATAGTCTTTATCTAGTGGTTATGAATAGGGATTGTGAGCATTCAGATCAAAACACGAGTCTTTGTCTTGTGGCATCAGGTCAGGTCCTGCCCCAGTGTAAATGAGGTCACCAGCCAAAACTCAGCAGACCTGGGCCTCAGCCTCTTCTTCAGTTATTTTAGTTTTCACCAAAGAGGGCAAACGTATTCAAAGCATGAAATTTCTGCTCGAATGTCTTTTGTAGTCCATTTAACGATTTCTCCCATTATAGTGCAACCTTCAAGTTTCATTCTTATTTTTCCTTCTGTCACTGGTGATGACAGCTTAGCAACCTCAAGTCAGGGGCAGCCTTGGAGCCAGTCTGACTATTCATTCCCATTTTCTCATCTTTCTTTCTCCCACAGAAAGCATTAGCTAACATTTAATCATGAAGTCTGAGTTGTTTGAATTTTCACAGTGCCAGCTGTGAAAAATTGGATAATTGAAGGTCTCATTAAACTCCACTGGGCATACTCAAATAAGCCAGCAAAGAGATCCCATGGAACATCTTGAAAAACTAGAGTAAAACATCATAACCAGGGAATTGGCATTGATAGTTTCACCGATGTCATTCAGATGTCCCCAGGTTTACCCGCTGGTTTATGTATTTGTGTATTTACTTCCGTGTAGCTCTGTCACATACGTGTTCATGAATCCACCGTCACAATCAAGACACAAAAACATTAACACAAGATCCCCTCCTGTTGCCCTATTGTAGTCACAGTCGCCTGCCCCCTGCCCCATGACTCCCTTGCCATGACAACCACTAACCTCTCTATTTCTATAATGCTGTCATTTCGAATATTATATATAGGTGGAATCATACAATATGTTAAATTTTGGGATATGTTTTCTTCACTCCCCGTGCATCTTTTGAAATTCATTCCAGTTGCTATAGGAATCAAAAGCTTCTTCTTTTTATTGCTGAGTAATATTCCATGGTATGGGTTTTGAATATTGAACTAGCCCGCCACATGTGGAATAAATCCCATTCACGGTGCTGTTTGTTTTCATATATTGTTGTACTTTACTTGCTAATATTTCAGTGAGGATTTTTGTATAGAAGTTCAAGATAGATATCATTATGTAGGTTCTTATTGTTCTTTTTCATTTTTACTCTGGTTTTGGTATCACAGTAATACTATAAATCAGAAAATGAATTTGGTAGTGTTCTCTCCTGTTCTCTATAGAGAAATTGCATAAAATCAGCATAAAGTCTTTTTTAAATATTTGATGGATTTCTCCAGTGAAAGAATCTGGACCTGAGTATTTCTTATTTGGAAACTTTAGTTAGGCATTTAATAGCTTTAATGGCAACAGGACTATTCAGATTACGTATGTTATCTTGGTTGAGTTGGTAGCTTGAGGTTTTTGAGGATCTGACCCATTACTTCTAAGTTGTTGAATTTTTAAGCATAAAGTTTTTTTATAATGTCTCCTTATACTTTTAATGGATGCAGGATTTGTAGGGATATACTCGGTTTCATTCCTAATATTGATTATCCCTCTATTTTTGTCAATCTTACTTGAATTTTAATCATTTTATTGATTTGGGGGCAGGAAATAACTGTTTCATTTCCTCTATTTTTGTCATGTTTTGCATTACATTAATTTCTGCTCCTATCTTTATTAATACCTTTCATCTACTTACTTTGTGTTTATATTGCCTTACTTTTTCAAGTTTTTTAGGGTAGGAATTTATACTACTGTCGGGGACATGTTCTTGTTTTTTGAAAAATAAACTTTATAACAATATAGGGTTCAGAAAAACTGAGATCTTACAGAAAATCCCCATATATTTTGTAAACAGTTTCCCCTTTGAATAATGCAGAAGTTAGGGGCAGTGACCCCCATGCAGTTGAAAATCTCCCCAAAAGCTTCTAATAGCTAACTGTTGATCACAATATTTACCAATAGCACAAACAGTTAAGGAACACATATTGTGTAATTATATGTATTATATACTGCATTCTTATGATAAAATAAGGTAGAGAAAAGAAAATGTTATTAAGACATAAGGAAGAAGAATACTGTACTATAAAAAAATTCATATATAAATGGACAATCCATGTAGCTCAGACACCATTGTTCAAGGATTAAACTACAATAGCATCTCACATTAGTGTGGAATATTTCTTATAATTAGTACTTCAATAGAAGCAGTATTGATATATTACTACTACCTAAGATCCATGTTTTATTAGATTTTCTTTGTTTGTTTGTTTGTTTGTTTGTTTTGTTTCAGGATCTCACTCAGCATACCACATTACAATTATTTCCCATGTCTCTTTGCATGCAATTTCTCAAACTTCCCATGTTTTTTTCAAACTTCCCATGTTTTTTTTCTGTCTTTGACTGTTTTGAGGAGTATTGAACAGAAGTCCAAACAAAATGTTCCTCTATCAGGGTTTGTCAAATGTTTTTTTATCATGCTTGGACTATGTGTGGATTTTTAGGAGGAAGACCATACAAGGAAAATACCATTTTCACTGTGTCAAAACAAAACTCCATACTATTAACATGACATCACTGGCTTTTGGTTTTGTTTTATTTAAAGACTTTATTTATTTGAGAAGGAGAAAGAGAGAGCACAAGCAGCGGGAGCAGCAGAGGGACAGGGAGAATCAGGCTTCCCATTGAACAGGGAGCTTAACTCAAAATCTTTAAAAACAACAACAAAAACCCATCTGGCCATGGTGATTTCTTTTTCAATTCCTTTAATAGGCATAGGCCTATTTAGATTATCTATATATACCTATATCTTTTTGTGTGAGTTTTGATAATTTTCATCTTTCAAAAAATTGGCCTATTTCATCTAATTTATTAAATATTCAGGCACAGAGTTGCTTATATTATTCCTTTACTATCCATTTAATTTTCATGAAATCAGTAATGACAACTTTTCTTTCATTTCTACTGTTAGTAATTTGTCTTTGCTTTCTTTCTTAGTTAACATAGCTAAATTTCTCAATTGTATCATTCTGGCTTTTGACTTCATTCATTCTGCTCATTATTTCCTTGTTTTTAATTTTATTTATTTGTGCTATAATTTTCTTTTTCTTCTCCTTTCTTTAGGTTTAAATTGTTCTTCTTTCTCTAGTTTTCCAAGATAGACACTTAGATTATTACTGATGTTTAGATCTTTCTTTTCTCATATACGCATTTAATACCATCATCTTGCCTCTAAGCACTGTTTTCACTGCATTCCACAAATTTTGATACTTTGTTATCATTTTTACTTAGTTTAAGGTATTTAGAATTTTCCCTTGAAATTATTTTTAATCCATTATTTAGGATGTGTTGTTTAATCTCCAAATAGTTTGAAATTTCTTGCTAACTTTCTGGTATTGGCTTTTAATTTAATTTGTTAGTGAAGAAAATATTTGCATGATTTCACTTCTCTGAAGTTTGCTCAGATGTGTTTTATGGTTCAAAATTTGGTCTTTTTTAAATAAACTTATTTTATTTAAATTTAGTTAATTAACATATAGTGTATCATTAGTTTCAGATGTAGATTTCAGTTATTCATCCATTGCATATAAGACCCAGTGTTCATCACATCATGTGCCCTCCTTAATACCTGTCACCCAGTTACCCCTTTCCCCCACCCACCTCTTCTCTGGCAACCCTCAGTTTGTTTCCTATTGTTAAGAGTCTCTTATGGTTTTTCCTCCTCTCTGATTTCATTTTATTTTATTTTTCCCTCCCATCCCTTCTTCTATGATCATCTCTTTTGTTTCTTAAAATCCACATTTGGGGCAGCCCGGGTGGCTCAGCGGTATAGCGCCACCCTCAGCCCAGGTCATGATCCTGGAGACCCAGGATCGAGTCCCACGTCTGGCTCCCTGCATGGAGCCTGCTTCTCCTTCTGCCTGTGTCTCTGCCTCTGTCTGTCTGTCTGTCTGTCTGTCTGTCTCTCTCTCTCTCTGTGTCTCTATGAATAAATAAAATCTTTAGAAAAAATAAAATCCACATTTATCTTACTCTATAATTTGATGAATACTTTATGTAAACTTTATAAAGTATTCTCTCATTTACCTCTCATGAGAAATGAGTATTCTCTCATTTTTTAAGAAAATATTCTCATAGAATAGAGTAGAATATTCTATAAATGTCAATTCAATTATGTTGATTGATAATTCTTTTCAGGTAAGCTATCTCCTTACTGATAATAGTGGGTTGGTCTATTTGTTCTCACAGTCCTATAAATTTTTGCCTGGTATATTTTGAGCTCTGCTGTTAAGTTCATACATGTTGGGCAGCCCCGGTGGCCCAGCGGTTTAGTGCCACCTGCAGCCCAGGGTGTGGTCCTGGAGACCTGGGATCAAGTCCCACATCAGGCTCCTTGCATGGAGCCTGCTTCTCCCTCTGCCTGTGTCTCTGCCTCTGTGTGTGTGTGTGTGTGTGTGTGTGTGTGTGTGTGTCTCATGAATAAATAAATGAAATCTTAAAAAAAAGTTCATACATGTTAATAAGTATGCATTCTTGTAGAATTGATTTCTTTATCATTATATGATGCCCTCTTTTAGTGCAGTTACATTATTAACAGTAGTCTCAATTTCTTCCTCCTATTTCTTATGTCATTACTGTCATTTATGTCACTTGTTTGTATGCAATGATCACTCAATCACCTACTACATAGTTAATGTTATTTGTTGAAACAGAGTTAACTTTGAGATTAGTGAAGACAAAAAGAAAAATACAATTCATTTTATCTTTATTTATTTATTCTCTGATGCTTCATGTAGATCCAGGTTTCTGACCAATATAATTTTTTTCTTCCTCTCAAACAATTCTTCTTAGAATCCTCTCTCTCTCACTCCTCTCCCTCCCTCTCTTTTTCTTTTTATTAAAAAAAATATATATTTTTCTTTCATTTTGAAGGATAATTTTGCTCAATGTAGAATTCTAGGTCGGTATTTTATTTTGTTTTAAATTAAATGCTTTAAATATTTCTTTTCTTACATTATTTTTGGCAAGAAGTCGGTTTTATTTATTATTTTTGCTTCTTTACATGCAAGATATTTTTATTTTGTCCTTCAAAATGTTTCTTTTTTGTTTTTTCCTTTACTATACTTTGAATATGATATGCCTGGTGTATTTTGTATACCCATCAGGCATTTAGCCCATTCCTCACCTACCTCTCTCTCCTCTGGCACCCTTCAGTTTGTTCTCTACAGTTAAGAATCTATCTCATGGTTTGCCTCTCTTTTCTCCCCCTATGTTCGTGTTTCATTTTTTTAAATTCCACACATGAGTGAAATCAAATTATATTTATCTTTGCTGACTGATTTATTTTGCTTAGTACAATTCACTCTAGCTCCATACATATGATTACAAATGACAAGATTTCATTCTTTTTGAAGACTGAGTAATATTCTCTATATATGTATATATACACATATATCATATCTTCTTTATCTATATATCTATATCTATAGATATTTTTACCTATCTATATATAATCATATATATCTTCTTTATCCATTCATCAGTCAATGGGCATTTGGACTCTTCTCATAATTCGGCTATTGATAATGCTTCTATAACCATCAGGATGCATATATCCCTTTGAATCTGTATTTTTGTATCCTTTGGGTAAATACCTAGTAATACCATTGCTGGATCATAGAGTAATTCTACTTTTAACTTTTTAAGGAACTTCCATACTGTTTTTAAGAGTGACTGCACCAGATTGTATTTCTATAAACAGTAGTAAAATGATTCCATTTTCTCTGCATCCTTACCAGCACCTGTTGTTTTCTGTGTTGTTAATTTTAACCATTCTGAAAGGTGTGATGTGGTCTGTCATCATAATTTTGATTTGTATTTCTCTAATGATGAGTGATGTTGAGCATCTTTTCATGTATCTGTTAACCATCTGGATGTTTTCTTTGGAAAAATGTCTACTCATGTCTTCTGCACATTTCTTAACTGGATTGTTTTTTGAGTGTTGAATTTGGTAAGTTCTTTGTATATTTTGAATACTAACGCTTTATCTCTAAAGTCATTTGCAGATGTCTTCTTCTATTTGAAAGGTTGTCTTTAGGTTTTCTTGATTGTTTCCTTTCTGTACAAAAGCTTTTTATCTTGTTGAAGTCCCAATGGTTCATTTTTGCTTTTGTTTCCCTTGCCTCTAGAGTTGTATCTAATAAGAAATTGCTATGGCTAATTCTAGATGTATTATTTTTCTTTTCTTTTCTTTCTTTTTTTTTTTTTAATATTTATCCCTTTTGATGTTTCCTAAACTTTTTGGATCTGTAGTTTTGTGTGTGTCATTTATTTTGAAAAATCTTCACTTCTTATTACTTCAAAAACTTCTGCTCTGTTTTCTCCTTTTTCTCCTTCTAGTATTCCAATTGCATGTGTATTACACCTTTTTAATTAACCAAAGGTTTTGGGATATTCTGTTTTATCTTTGTCATTCTTTTTATTCTTTGCATTGCAGCTTGGGATGTTTATATTGACATTATCTACAAGGCACGGATTCTGCAGGTTTCCAGGCTACTGATCGGCCCATTACGCATCTTTTATTTCTTTTTTGTTTTTTGTTTCTATTTTAGTATGTTTTATATTTAGTATTTTCTTTTGATCCTTTCTTAAATTTTCTAACTCCTTGCTTATATTACCCATGTATTCTTGGATGTTGTCTACTATTTCCATGGAGCCCTATGGTTAACCATATTAACCGCAATTTTTGTTTAGTTTTTTTTTTTTTTTTTTAAACTCCTGTCCATTAATTCTAAAATCATTGTCATAGACTATGTTTTAGTTTTTGATTTTTTGTCCTTGGTCTTACTTTCTCCTTTTCTTCCTTCTTCCTTCTTTTTTTTCTTCCTTCTATTGTTTTTTACAAACGTATTTCAAAAGCTTTGATTCTCTAAAATGAACCAAGTTTATCAATAAATAAATGTAATTGGAAATTAAATACCCTAGCAATGTAGGAGTAGACTTGGAGTAGACAGTAGACATTGGTAACATAATAATGGTATTTTTGTATTCCATTTTATGTTTTCTAAGCTATTTAAATAAGTCCAATCGCAGATGTACAAACAAAGAAAAAAATATTGTCTTTTTGGGCAACAGGATGGCATAAAATAAATATTAAACATTTAAATGCTGTTAAGACTTGCATATGCTATCTCCAGCATGAGGGCAAAAGAGAAACAAACTTTTATTTTTATTAAGTAATAGTATTGTTAACCAAGCAAATGTAAAATAAGGAAGGCCAATGAAATAGTCTGAAAATCTACTAAATGTAAGAATTCAGTTAAATATATAGCCAAAGCTTGCTTAAATTTGACAGAGAAGATAAAATCTAGTTTAAAAAGAAATGATAAAACATAAAAAGTCTCACAGAACACCACTAAAATGTTCTGGGCCCAGTTTCCAACATATGAGTGTCAACCCCCAAACCACCAAGCAATGCTCTAACACTAGCTAAGTGTCCTACAGTTCAACTCAATTCTAACACTGTCTACCTGGAGTTAGCATCAGATTTCACCAGTTAAAGGCTTTCTTCTATAAGACTGCTCCTGCTTCAGATAACAATTACCAGTTTAGGTTATCACTGTGCTTCAAACCAACTGGTTATAGGTCAGATTTTTTAACAATCCCCTCCTTGAGTTTGATTAATTTGCTAGAGCAGCTCATGGAATTCAAGTAACCAGTTTTCTTTCTTTCTTTCTTTCTTCCTTCCTTTCTTCCTTCCTTTCTTCCTTCCTTCCTTTCTTTCTTTCTTTCTTCTTCTTTTTTTTTTTTTTGATTTTATTTATTTTTTCATGAGAGACAGAGAGAGAGAGAGAGAGAGGCAGAGACACAGGCAGAGGAAGAAGCAGGCTGCATGCAGGGAACCCGACATGGGACCCAATCCCAGGACTCCTGGATCACTAAACCACTGAGCCACCCAGGGATCCCAAGTAACCAGTTTTCTTACTAGATTACCAGTTTATTATGAAAGGATAAAACTCAGAGTAGCCAGATGGAGCAGATGCAAAGAACAAGGTATAGGGAAAGGGATTGAAGTTCCCATGTCCTTTCTGAGTGCATCATTATCTCCAAGTGTTCATAACCTAGAAGCTCTCTAAATTGGGTATATTTGGAGGCTTTATAACATAGGCATGATTGATTAAATACTTAGCCATTGGTGATTGAGCCAACCTCAAGACCCTCTACCCTCCCCAGAAATCAGCAGATGGGACTGAAAGTGCCAACCCTCTGTTGAGGGTTGTTCAACAGAACATTTTGAATTTTGTTCCCCTGGCAACCAACTCCCATCATCAGGTAAACCTAGTTATGGTAGAAAGGAGCTTGTTATGAATAACAAGACACCCACGTCACCTTTATGGCTATAAAGCATTTTTAGAAACTGAGAACCAGAGACCAAATATTAAGACAAAAGATGACTCCGTTGTTCTTATTACTTGGGAAATTCCCAGAGTTTTGGGAGCTGTGAGTGAGAACCTGTGAATGCAGACCAAATAAATATGAGAAATATAAGTTTGGTTATCTGAATAACCAAACATGCATTTTTTATAAATCACAATATTACAACCAAACACAAACAAAACAAAACAAATCTTCTGTAGGACCGAATCTATATGGTTTGATGGTTTAACTCTGGCAATGACTCATTCAAATATAACCACTCTATTTGGTGCTGGAAAGACTCAGCCTGAGCACTTGTTTGCTGGAGTTGTTTCAAATTTTTTTCATACTCTCCCTGGCAGATCAGTAGAACAACTGTGTAACCTCCACATCTGTTGAGCATTAACTCCACAGTCCTGGATTTCTATTTTCTTTCCGGCTGTGTGCCCTATGAATCTAAGTTGAACTGGAGAAAGAAATAAGAGCAAGATATAATGAAATACAGATAGTTGGATATTTAACTCCTTAGCACTATCAAATTTAAAAACAATCACAAAGATATATATTTTTTGCTTTTACAAGTGTTTATTTTCCTTTCTCATAATAAAGGGTCTGTGTTCATTGTCAGAACCGTAATGTCCTTTTTTCTATTATTTTCTTTTCTGTTGGTCCCAGGGACACAGAGCTGTTTTCCATTGTGGTACCAAAGGAAAAGACCATCCATTTATTTGAAATAGAGTACTGCTTAGAGTATAAAATATTTACCTTATAGCAAGATAGGAGCTGCAGAACAAACAAGACTGATTAAAATGAAAGCATTTTTTTTTTTTTTTTTTACCTGAGTACTCTAGTACATTTGCTAGGAATTTAAGAATGCTAAAGAGACTAAGAATGTCCTAATTTTGTTAAAGAATATATTGTTGTATACATTTGAGAAACAAAGTAGAGTAAGATAATGCCTAGAATGTCTCAAGTTATAATAAATGGTTACTATTTTCCTGGTATCTCCATTGTCCATTTTGATTTTTTTTCTTTCCTTATAATAACAACTGCAAACTACTTAGGGGTACACTGAGCCATAGTAAGTGACATAGAGTTGAAGTATTAAGATATTAAGAAATAAATGACTATAATTTAAATAAGAACTCCAGGGACACCTGGGTGGCTCAGCAGTTGAGCATCTGCTTTCGGCTCAGGGTGTGATCCCAGGGTCCAGAATCAAGTTCCACGTTGGGCTTCCTGCATGGAGCCTGCTTCTCCCTCTGCCTGTGTCTCTGCCTCTCTCTCTCTCTATCTCTGTGTCTCTCATGAATAAATAAAAGTAAAATCTTTTTAAAAAGAAATCCAAATAAAATTTCTACCTGTCCAGAGTCTTTGTACTCAGTTTCTATTTTACAAGTCTTGTCACCTGATATGTAGGCCTCCCAAACTTTTCCATCCACGCTAACATTTTGTATTAACTCTGGTCACTAAAGTGGAAGTGCCAGACAATTTCAGATACATTCTTTCCTGGTGGTATTTCTAACATATTGTCAGTGACTTGAGAGACTCGGAGGGGTGTAAGAATTTACATTTTAAACTTCCAAAAACCTTTGAAAATCATCTTTTTTGAAGGTGTATGCTGAAAAGAAAATGTTTTAAAAACAATAAAGAGGGGCAGCCCGGATGGCCCAGTGGTTTAGCACTGCTTCAGCCTGGGGTGTGATCCTGGAGACCAGGGTTCAAGTCCTGCGTCAGGCTCCCTGCATGGAGCCTGTTTCTCCCTCTGCCTGTGTCTCTGCCTCTCTCTCTCATGAATAAATAAATAAAATCTTTAAAAAAAATAAAGAGCTAGAGAATTTCGTTAGGTAGAATAGAGGAATATATCACTCGATTCTTGCTATTCTTTCCTATTATATAGCTTATTATTTCAATTTCATGGCTTTCTATAAGAGGCAATAAAAATAGATGTTAAAATACAGAAACATATATCAAGATTCAAAATGAAAATATTTGTTGGAGTCTTTGAAATCTCCCCACCTTGATATTAGTCTGAGTTTCTTTCACACTTAAATGTAGTAGCATTATTGTTAAGAGAGGATGAGGAAAAATATACAAGATTTCTTTGGTAAGTAATTGAAGTACAACAATAGACCATATTAATCCCATACTTTATATAGAAATAGACTAACCTGTTTTATTTAAAATGATATTTGTATACAATTCCATATACAAACTTGATAAATGTAAATTCCTCTGTTTTTTATATAATACCACCAAATTCCTCCCACTTTAAGATAAAAACCAGAAATTTATGACTTACCTGAATTTGGTGATAACTAGAAACCAGGATTTACATTTCTTCACTTGTTGAAGAATGTACTTTCGGCTTTGCTATGACCAAGAGATAAAATTTTCGTCTCAATATAGAGAACCATATATACACAGGATAGAGAACATTCAATATTGAGTAGTGTTCCTCAAGTTACTGAGCATCAGAATCAGACTGAGATTCCATTATATCAGAATTTTCTGAGTGGACCTACGAATATATATTTTAACAACATTTAAGAGAAACATTGAAAAGTCAGTGAAGTTGCAAACATTGTCATTTCTAGGTTGAAATTCAAATTATGCAATCATCATTTTACAGAGCTTATCAAAGTGAGCCAAACTCAGTAGTTATTGCATTTAAAATAAAATTTGAAGCAACTATATGGGACTAGACACATTCCATAGCTACTAATACTGAAATAACAATAAAAAAGTTACTATGGTATACACCATTTTCACAAATTATAACTAGTGTATACAAATGAGAATCAGATCTTTAAAAAATAAGAAGAACAGGCTAGACTAGAACAGATACTACCACATGTATTATGAAGTTATTAATATAGTAAACTTTGCCTCCCCCTTTATTTTCCCTGTCACCATTGAAACCTCCTTTTATAGCCCATAAATTCTTGATTTTATGAATCTTTATAGATTGCAGACAGATTGCATTACCTATTTTATGTGCTGAATATACCAGATACTTTTGCAACCTCTCTCTTGCAGCTAGGAATCAGGCCGGTAGGCTCCTCGAACCAGACAGATCAATCCTTGATAAAGGATTGAAAACAAATAAGAATACCAGCAGGAATCGAGATAATCCTTTTTCTTGACTTTCTGGTCATAGAAAAGTGAAGTTCCTGGAGCAGCAGGAACAGCCAAGGTGGTCATTTATGACAGCAGTGAGGATTGAAGCGTTATGGTGCATGTAACGGTATTCCCACTACACTGGTTCTACAGCTTGTTTGGGCTTTGCTTCTGGTCCTGTAGCCTCTGATCATGGTTGAAAGACTTCTCGGTGATTCTGACAGCCATCCAGTATCCATTCAATAAATTCATTCTCTGTTCTAAGCCATCAGAGGCACTTCTAGCTGTTAATAGTAAGATTCCTGACAGATTAATTAAGAATTTTTGTGTAAATATTTTCTAATTTATATGTAATTCAAAAATATGAACCTTATGCATTCTTTAATTACTGATTATGTTAATGTCTGTTAAATACATATTACAAGAACAACCTATAAGTTTTTCTTATTTTGTAGTGCATTCGGTGTTAAGTGATTTTTGCTGTAAAGAATGCTATCCACACTGGCTATATTACTCATTACAACTGCCTTCATATTACTTTGTTTAAATTTTATGAATATCTTGATACTCAAATTAGACAAAAGAAAAAAAACAAATAAAAAATAAGTTATGATCCAAGGTCACAAAGTCAGAAAATGGAAAGAGAACCAATGTCTGGGATTTTCAACCTATACTATGTTGCCTTTAAAATGAATTCCAAAGAAAAGGGATACAAACATCTATCTAAAGGGAACATCTATCTAAAGGGAATTTTTGACAATGGGAAATAAGATTAGGCAATGTAGAGTTTCTTGAAACTATATATCCACATATCTATATCTTTATCTATATCTTCAAAGTCTTACAGACCCTCAATAGCCCACATATTTTCTTTGATGTCACCCTGAATACCTGTGCCCAATTTTCTTTTGGAGAAAGCTTAGAGAAATAATATCTTTTTTGTGCTTAAAAATAAAATAAAATAAAATAAAATAGAATAAAATAAAATAAAAATCCACATTGTTATCACAGTTAAATTGCAATAAAATTCTGATAAGAGACAGAGGAAGAGAGAATGAGAAAAAAAGTTTATTCCACTTGTCCTAGATCAGTTTCTGATTTTCCTTCATTATGGCCTAATGGAGTTTTAGGAATTAATATGTGAAAGAATAAGCAAACGTCAACTGCCACAAGATTTTCAAAGTTTCCACCAGCATGCAGCCTAAGGCAGCCCTGTGGGCTGTAAGGCTGTAAATGGGAAGCAATGCTTCCTACAGACAAACAGCCACCACTCTTCTATTTTTTTTTTTCTTTCCTTCCCTGAGTACACCTCCTTAGACTCCCAGGCTTGCTCCACTCCAGAACAGTTACTCTAGTACTGATGGTACAATTTGCATTGTAATCACATCAACAATAATTGACTACATTTGATTTCTGAGGCTCAAATTAACAGCATTTAATGCTTATGTTTTGCTAGACTTGCAACAACCAATCCCGTGGACCTCTGTCTCAGCACTGTGCCCTAAAGCTTCTATTCTCTGTCACTCATAGAAATTTACTGGAATACAGTAAAAGAACCATTCCTGGTTTCCAACTCATAAAACCACCAGATACCTGAGGCCACTGGCACATTCACTTGCTCAGATCTTCCAAGGTATCGGCTTACAATCTTCATGTCACAGTTGCTGTCTGCCCCCACCTCGCTCCCAACAGCTTGAGCCAATGTACACACATACACACACACATCTGTGCTATCCCAGCTTCCAAATATTTTCTTTCTTATATTAGTTATTTAAAAACATAAAAATCCGCTTGTCCATAGATTAATCATTCAGAAGAGACTGACCTCAGGCTGAAATTGAACTTTTGAATTTCAAACTGCCTCAACCTATAACATCACCAACCATGAAGCTTTCAGCTGGAACCCATAGCTTTTTATCCCACTCTGGGCACAAGACCAAGAGGACCCTCTTGAGGCACAACAGCTATAAACCATCTTTACCTAACAATACTTCTCTCAGAGGTTCTCCTGGCAGCTTCTACTTTGACATCTAATCCCACTTCTGTAAGAGTTTATCAGAGCACTAGAAGATCTTCACAGGCAACTGTTAGAAAAGAGAAAAGAAATTAACGGTGAGGGGTCATAATTCTACCTATTTCACTTCTTGTTCTCTCAGTCTAAAGGAGAAAAAGACAAAACCATCTTTAACCTTATAATTCATTTAGAGTATCTAGCTGGCTGACAAGGAGAGATAGAGTATTCTGAGAATTGGAAATGTACCTAGAACTGAAAGTTTTAGCAACAGCGACATAATAGCATAAGGTTCCTAGAAGAGTGGGAGTGTTCAGAGAAATTGCAGATTATAGCAATTTATTAAAATGTCTGTTAGAAAGTCATATTCTCTTTAATTGCACAAAAATTAAAGAATCTAAAGGAGAGGAAGCATTCACTCTCTTTCTGCCCTGTCCCATCTCTACTTTTCAACTTTATAGATTAGAATTACAAATCTTTCTTGGCCAAATGCCAGGATAATTTAAGGCGCCATGACCGTAGAGTTTGTTCTCCCAAAGGACTTAATGATCATAGCCCGAGAGGATAAATCAAAGCTTGGAGAAGTATGAGTCTGTTCCTTTTCTTTACAGGAATACAATTAATTTTTCTTTCTTTACTCTTTTCCTCTTGGATTCCTTTAAATCCTAAATGCTGGCATTGAGACAAGCTTGAGAGCAATACTTGGTTTCCTAATTTAGAAACCTTGCTTGCAATGATTAGAGCTTTATAAAGAGTTGATGGCAGAAGAGCATGTGAGCATGTTCTTCTCCTTCATGAACATTCTTTGGGTTTGTGATCCTGGCCAATATGCCCAAGTAAGAAATCTCAAGTCATCTCTGCTCTAACCATTGGGGTTAGCTTTCCTTTTCTGCTTAATCTTCTCATTCACAAATTTGCTCAGGATGGGTAATAAGAATTGGATTCAGGTATGGTTTTCAAATGTTTAGGACTAGGTAAAGGAGGTCTATTTTCTATCTAAGTCTTCAGGTCTATGTTGTTTAGGGAGAAAGATATTAATTCCTTCTGCTTAGTTTGCTAGCATTTTATATTAGAGAATGGAGCTGCACCTAATAATAAAGTACTAATTTGTCCTGATTTGTTCCTTGGGGATATCAAAGGGAGAAATTGTCAGTCAAGGAAAGGATTTAGAAATTCCTATACATCATGATATTCCTGAATGCATGAATTGCAACCCTGTTCATTGGTACCAGCTCTATAAGTGATATTTTACAGAGATATCAGCTGGAGAAAACAATTTTACTCATCCCAACTCCTTAACAGAAGTCTCCAATGTAGCTCCTTCAAAGTATGTTCTAGCTGCAGAGAGCCTCTGCATCCCAGATAATGCCATTAGTAGGGGACAAAATAATTTTCCCTCTATTCATCTAGGTTCTTGGCTGAAACACCCTTGCCTTCCCTACCACCACCACCTCTCATAATAAAGACAGAGTAAAGGAAAAAATCTAACAGAAGTTAAATAACATGTATAATTCCTATATACATGGGGGATACCCAGGAAAACTAAGGAACTCCTCAAAATGGCCCAAGTCAGCCACCTTAAATGCCATCTTCAGCTAAAGACAAAAGATGTTGAGAGAAGGAAAGCCAATTATGGAAGATTATTAGGCAAAAAAAAACAGTAAACAAGGATATGGTTGTTATGCAGATTTAAATCACTGCCTTCTCCATTGGTAAGAGTTTCTAGGAATTTGGCCACCCTGCACTTCTAGGTATAGAGAGAGGAGGACAACCTTACAAATTCAGATTTTCTTTACAAATAGAGATGTATCTTGAGGAAAGATTAACCTACTTAGTTTTCAGAACTCTTCCTATATCTTCTGTTTCTTAAAAATAATCAGCTCAAAATAATCCTTATGCCAAAGAGGCATATCTTGGGGTGGTATATTATGCTCTTCTTCAACTTCTTTGGATTGTTTACAACCAGTCATTGAGCAAGATGAGGACAGAAAGGTCCAGATGTTTCTACCTGACATGGGGTAATCTGCCTGCCAATAGTCACTCTAGAGTTCCCCTCCAGGTTGATAGAAGCTTTATCATTTCAGCATCATAGTGCATCCTTTACCTCAGCCCAATCCTTGGTCTTCTCTTTTCTTTCTAAAGGTTTTTATCTGTAATAAACATCTTGAAGCCTAAACTCTGTGTCAGCCTCCATTCTGAAAAAGAAAACCTATGATATACAAATATGTATAAAAAAGAATCAGAGAAGGAGACAAGACAGATCATAAGAGACTCTTAATCAGGGGCACCTGGGTGGCTCAGTGGTTGAGCGTCTGCCTTTGGTTCTGGTTGTGACCCCATAGTCCTGGGATCCAGTCCTCCAACGGGCTCCCCGCAGGGAGTCTGCTTCTCCCTCTGCCTGTGTCTCTGCCTTTCTCTGTGTCTCTCATGAATAAATAAATAAACAAACAAACAAACAAATAAATATAATACTTTTAAAAAGACTCTTAATCATAGGAAACAAACTGAGGGTCACTATGGAGGAGGGTTGGGGAATAACTGGGTGATAGACATGAAGGAGAGCACGTGATATAATGAGCTGGATGTTATATAAGACTGATGAATCACTGATCTCTCTTTCTGAAACTAATAATATACTATATTTTAAATAAATGAATTTAAGTATAAATAAATAAATAAATAAATAAATAAATAAATAAATAGTGTATGTACATGAATGTGTGTGTCACACACATGTTTATGTGGTTTTTACTTGAAAGCAGAAAAAACTGACTTCTTGTCCTCAGTCTTCTTGGCTGGGGTTCTAGTTTAGGAATTGTGGGACACAAACAATAAACCCATCAAGCATTTCTGTTTTTTTAACTTCTTAAAAAAATCTTTCCTCTGCATTGTTTCAAGGGAATTTTGGCCACTGAAAGTTTTCATCATATGCTAATGATGCTATATTTGCATTAGCCACTACAACCAACAATCAGAGCAACAAAAAATTTTAAGATCTGTATGTTCAATCCATATTGAATATTCTTTAGCTGTGTGTGTGTGTGTGTGTGTGTGTGTGTGTGTGTGACTACTCCAGTTATGAGAAGGTTTAGTAGCCTGAAGCCACTTGGGGAAAGGGAAAATAGTTAAGGGGGATGATTTTATGGTCTTCGGATGAGTAAGAATTGGGAGAAAAAAACTAGCAGAGTCAGTACGTGTCTGCTTGTGAAAATATCTATTTTACTGGATCTGGTTTAAGAATTGGTAAATTTTTATAAAAAATGTGTTCCTGACAATAGCTATTTATAGCTATTCCTGAATGGGGGTCAGCAAGAAGGGGGGTGGCATTTTGTGAGGTAGAGAGGAGATGGATGTTGAGACTGTGAGAGTTGATTACATGTCTTCGAGGGTCAGCAGAACCTTCAATGATAGATCACTATAACACATTCCACTGACAGCTATGTCAGTGTTCATTTACGAACATTTAGAAACAACTATAGAATCTGTGGTTATATTTCACCTACACTGACCCATATAATTACCATAAAAATTAGCTAGGTTTTAAAAAATTTGATCAGTTCTTTGTTTTGGTGCCTATTTCTTTTCTTGAACCATATTGCCTGCTGTCTCTTCCCTGTAATGTCTCAACACATGTATAGTTAGGTTTGTGGTATGTGACCCTATTGCTCTAGACATAACTGAGTAAATTAGTACCAATCCACTAATCTCTGATTAACTGACAATAGCATTCTTTTGGTGATTAGTTAAATATGTGCAACAAGTAATAAGGTTCATATTAGACCCTCAATAATTTGTAGATAATGATATCATATAATACTATGTTATTGACACAATTATCTTCTTTTTACTATCTTTTTAACTGATTGCTTCTATCCTGCCACCTTCTTAAATTTGTCTGCTTTCTAAAACCACATAATTAAATATGTGGGATTCTCAATGTTATGTCTTTTTTCTGATGTTTTCCCTCTCTTCCCCCCTCCCTTTCTATCCCTTCGCCTTGTCCTCTTGCCCTCTTCTCTCTCTCAACCCTCTGTTTCATCCATTTTCTATATAAGTAAACATTCCCTAATCCTGGCTTCTAACTTGTTCTTCAGTTCTGCAATTCCATTCTCATTAAATATCTCTAGAAAGTGGAATTTTGAAATTGATTTTCTGATGGTTAGTGACATAAAATATGGAAACAAGGGCTGAGGTGCTGAATAGATCTAATCAATTCTGTTCTTTCTCCCCTTTTTATTTAAAAGTAAGAATTTCACTGGGCAGGGAAGAAGGGAAGACAGAAGAGGAACCATAGTTCTCCTTGAAGGAAGAAAAGGAAATAAAAATAAAGCATTGTCCCCTAAAATCATAGTAACCAATGTTAAAATGATAGCTTGCAATTTGCAATGCTCTTTTCATGTACCTCATTGCCTTACTTACTCCATGTTCATGATGAGGAAACTGGTACTCATAGAGGCTGAGTTCCTTCTGTACGATATTCCCTTTACTCACTGAATCAAGAAGAAGACCAGGTCTGCAAATGGAGCATCATCTTGTGTTTATTTCATTTGACTCCAAGATAGATCTGTGTGAAGTCATAAAACATAAAATCACTTAAAGATCCACCATTTCTGCCAACTGTAAATCAGAGGCTGGTGTTAAGGCTTGACGTAAGGGACAGTCAGAGAAAAGTTATATGGCTTCTGTGAAATATTCTACTTACCATGATTCATTGTGCAGATCGAGTACAGCCTTTCCATCCACTGGAGGTCTTGACCATGGTGCCTTCTCCTAGAGTAAAGAGAACACTACACTTTTTGACCTTGTCAGTGGAAGTCTGAAAGAGGGCTTCTAAACACTGTCTGTGCGGCAGACGAATTAAAACTGGGTCTGTCTCACCTACTACCAGGTTCGAATTAAAACTGGGTCTGTCTCACCTACTACCAGGTTCTAACTTACTTTGTGAGAGTCAATCTAGTATTTAATGTCACAAGCCTTGACTTTGAACTCTGTATTTGTGGTTCTAGAGCACTGGCAGTGACACACTAGACACTTTATTTGCTCTTTCTAAACCTCAAATTCCTTATGTGTAAAATGAGATAATAAAATAAGAAGTTCTTTTGAGAACTAATTCAGATATCACATATTGAAGCATTTGAATCAGTGCCTAAACACGGTAGCTGCTATTGTCGTCGTCATCATCATCATCATTATCAACAACAGGTTATTACTAAGCTATAGTGAAAAGGACATACATTTTGGAGTTAAACTGATTTTGGAGTAAACCTTTCCCACCGATTACTAAAAATTGAAATTAGGCAGATTATTTACCTTTCATTGAGCTATTCCCTGTGTATTGGGTATATTACTTCTCCATGGAATCAGAGTGAAGATTAATTAGGTCATTTATGTCAAGTTCATGGAAAATGGAATGCCTAAAAAATGACCAGAGATCAGCAAAAACTCTCCTTGCCCTTTGTCTGAATTCATAATGATATGAAATGCTTAGCAAAATAGATTTTTGTTCAAGCTGTTCATCAACCATATAAGGGGGAAAAATGTTTTTTCAGTCTATGACACTACTACTTCCTTACCTTGCTTAACATTTTTTGTAAGCACTTCATCGGTTTATGCTTATATACTCCTATCCACACTCTATTTTTCATATTTATCTTTTAAATAAAATTTGAAACTTACAAATTACAGAAAAACAAAATATATACTTATGCACTTGTTGAGGAGGAAATGAATTCCCTTCTAACTTTCTAAGTTCTTTGACTGGTCTATTAGTAATCACATTAACATAAAATAGATTAGCGGAAGAAAAAAATAATTGCATATATATGGGGGCCCCATTAGAGTATGAAACACCAAGAACAAGCTGGGCAATTGAAGCTTATATGGCATCTTGAGCTCAGGAATGGGATTGAGCTGTGGGGTCTCAAAGGCAAGGAGAGTGAGTTATAGGACAAAAAAAGAAGAGAAGATGGTAATTGGAAGTTTATCCTTCCATACAGATAGTTCATTCAGATAAAAAAGTTATCTGTTGGTAGTAGCTCTCTTTCTGCACCAGGCCCCTATCTGAATTATTTTAGGTGCTTTAGGGAGAGGTAAAAATTTTTCTTGAGTTTGCTAGGTCTTGATTGTTTTCCGCTCAAAATATTTCATGTGCCTAAGTGGCACATTTTAGGGGAAATTTATTCAGAACCCTTTCTGACCCAACACAAAGATTAAAGATACATTAACATTTTCTTATTTTTTCAAATGTCCATTTACTTTTTTTAGGCAATTATACATGAAGTTTTCTTCTCCATCTCTTCATGCTTATTTACTTACAAAGATAATTACAAGTAACTGTATTAATGACATTCATGTCTTTATAGTTTGTAACATATATCTGTATTCATAAAATATACTACTTTTTGGTATGATCCTGAGTTTGATAAAAATTTATCTGAAAAACAACTATATTTTTGTGGTTAGACTTTTAATTGCCAGTTTGATTTCTTTAATATTTAGAAGTCAATTTTATTTAAGTTTCAAAAAATATCTTAAAATATATTTTTTCTAATAAATGTTTGATTAGCTTTATACTACTATGGATATGAGTATTTTTATGATTTTTTTCCATTCTAAACATAGCTATACTCTTCCTTTCAATTCCATTGTTACTTACCTATACTTTCTTCCATCCTTATTCAAAATTATTTACTATTTTATTATTCTTCTTAAATTTGTAGATTATGTTCTTGACAATTCTGTCTTTGGTCTTTATGTTTTTTTTATTTTATAAGTTCTAATTCTCATTTTTCTTAAATCAATCATTTTTAAATTTTTTTATTTTACTTTTTCTGATTTTTGTAATCAAAATGCTTAAGTCATACTTTAATATAATATATATATGCAAAAGAAAAAAAACATATATTTTTTTCTTTTTTCCAGGAGCTCATGACCCCGGGTCCCAGCCTCCCACCCAGGCTTGCCCGTAGCCATCCTGTATCTGTGCAGAGCTATTTCCTCCAGGGACATATGTGTCTGAGGGCCAGGTGGTCTGCAAATATGTCTACATATATGTATTTTGATATGTAATGTCTACTGATGGTATAACTTTCCCTCAAAGTCAAACTTTGGTCTTCTCTGTGTTAATGCATAAAAAGCTTTCACTTTCTTTCGATTCTAATGCTTAGTTTATTCAATTACAATTTCTGTTTCCCATTAGTTATTTAGAAATATGTTTTGATATTTCCAAATGACAAGAGTTTAGATATAATTATTTTGCTGTCACATTGGGATCATAGAATGTCACCTCTGTGATTGTTTCACGGTCATTTTTTTGAGCCTCCCACTGTGCCTTAGAACATTAGAAAATTTCATATATGTTCTGTGTGCTCCTGAAAAAATATACCTCATTTTATTTTCCATTGCTTTGTTGTGTTTCACAGATATTGCATTTTTTATAAATAGAAGATTTGTGGCAACCCTGTGGCAACCAAGTCTATCAGCACCATTTTTTCCACAATATTTGCTCACTTGATGTTTTTGTATCACACTTTGGTAATCTTCACGATATTTCAAACTTTTAAATTATTATTGTATTGTTATGGTAGTTTGTAATCAGAGATGGAGTCTAAAGATGTGACTGAACTGCTATCAGACATCTTTGATGTTTCTATCATAATTGTTTTCAGGAGTCAAAAACTGTCCCCAAATAAGACAGTGAACTTAATCACTAAATGTTCTCTGTGTTTTGACTGCTCCACTGACTGACTGTTTCTCTGTCTCTCTCTCTTTCCTCAAGGCTCTCATTTCCTGAAACACAATAATATTGAAGTTAAGCCAAATAGCCCTATAATGGTCTCTAAGTGTTCAAATAAGGAGGAGTTAGTTGCATGTCTCACTTGAAATTAAAAGCTAGAAATAATTAATCTTAGTAAAAAAGTCATGTTGAAAGCTAAGATAGGCCAAAAGCGATGGGTCTTATATTAAAGAATTAGCCAAGTTTTATTTTATTTTATTTTATTTTTTAGCCAAGTTTTAAAGACAAAGCAAAAGTTATTGAAGGAATTTGAAACTGTTACTTTAGTGAACACATAAATGATAGGAAAGCAAAACAACTTGATTGCTGATATGGAGAAAACTTGAGTGGTTTGGATAAAAGATTAAACTGACCATAACATTCCCTTAAGCCAAAGCCTGGTCCAGAGCAAAACTCTAATTCTCTTCAATTCTGTGAAGTCTGAGAAAGGTGAAAAATCAAAGGAAGAGAAGTTTGAAAGTAGCCGAGGATGGTTCATGGGGCTTAATGAAAGAAGCCATCTCCATAACATAAAAGTATAAGATGAAACAGTAAGTGCTGGTATAGAAGCTGCAGCAAATAATCCAGAAAATCTACCTAAAGAAAATAAATGAAAGTCATTGCACTAAACAATAGATTTTTCAGTGTAGATGAGAGAGGCTTATATGGAAAAAGATGCCATCTAGGACTTCCATAGCTGGAGAGAAGAAGTCAGTGCCTGGCTTCAAAGATTCAAAGGACTAGCTGGCTCTCCCTTCAGGGGCTAATGTAGATCGTGACTTAGGTTGCAGCCAATGGTCATTTATTATTTTGAAAATTCTAGGACCTAAGAATTACGCTAAATCTATTCTGTCTATGCTCTAGAAATGGAACAAGAAGGCTAGATGGCAACACATCTATTTACAACATGGTTTACTGAATATTTTTTTTAAGATTTTATTTATTTATTCATGAGAGACACAGAGAAAGAGGCAGAGACATAAGCAGAGGGAGAAGCAGGCTCCATGCAGGGAGCCTGACATGGGACTCGATCCCGGGACTCTGGGATTACCACCTGAGCTAAAGGCAGACCAATACTCAATCGCTGAGCCACCCAGGTGTTCCCGCTTACTGAGTAATTTAAGCCCACTGTAGAAACCTACTGCTAAAAACAGAAAGGAGGGATCCCTGGGTGGTGCAGCGGCCTAGCGCCTGCCTTTGGCCCAGGGCGCGATCCTGGAGACCCGGGATCGAATCCCACGTTCGGGCTCCCGGTGCGTGGGGTCTGCCTGTGTCTCTGCCTCTCTCTCTCTGTGACTATCTTGAATAAATAAAAACAGAAAGGATTTATTTCAAAATATTACTACTCATTGACAATGTACATGGTCACCCAAGAGTTCTAATGGAGATGTACAATGAGATTAATGTTGTTTTCATGCCTACTAACATAACATCCATTTTGTAGTGCATGGATCAAAGAGTAACTTTCTAGCCTTACTATTTAAGAAATACATTTGGGGGCACCGGGATGGCTTATTGGTTGAGCATCTGCCTTTGGCTCAGGGTGTGATTCTGGTCCAGAGATCATGTCCCACATCGAACTACTCACAGGGAGCCTACTTCTCCTTCTGCCTGTGTCTCTGCCTCTCTCTGTATCTCTCATGAATAAATAAATAACACCTTAAAAAAAGAAGAAATACATTTCATAAGATTATAGCTGCCATTAGCTGTGATTCCTCTGATGGATCTGGATAAAGTACATTGAAAACCTTTTGGAAAGGACCTACCATTTTAGATGCCATTAAAAACACTTAAGATTCATGGAAAGTGGCCAGATATCACCACTAATAGGAGTTTGGAAGAAGTTGATTCGAACTCTCCTGGAAGACTCTGAGGGGTTCAAGACTTCCATGGAGGAAATAAGTCCACTATGGTGGACACAACAAGAAAACTAGAATTGGAGATGGAGCCTGAAGACATTACCGGACTGTTACAAGGTCATGATAAAATTTTCACATATAAGCTACTTCTTAAGGATGAACAAAGAAAGTGGTTGCTTGAGATGGAAACTATTCTTGGTGAAGTTGCAGTGAGTATTGTTGAAATAACAACAAATTTTTTTCTAATTCTTATTAGTTGATAAAGCAGGGGTGGGCTTTGAAAAAATTGACTCCAATTTTGAAAGAAGGTCTACTGGGGGTAAAATGCTATCACAGCATCACGTGCTACAGAGAAACTGAATGGCAAGTTAGAGTTCACACTAAGGTTCTGCCATCTTGGGTTTTGTAGTTTGTGTAACTGCTACTCTGGCCGCCAGGGCCTTGTGGGGACTCAGCCCTTCAGCACTGCTACCCCAAGTCCGGGTCTTACTATGGGCCACTCCAGCAGCACTCCCACCTGCCAGAAACTATACCACCCAAACATCTCCTTCTCTGAAGGGAGGGGCTGCCACTGGGGATGTAGTGGCAGTCATCAGTGCAGTGGTGGGTGTCCAGTTTGATGAACGATTACCACCCAACCTAAATCCACTGGAAGAGCAAGGCAAAGAGACCAGACTGGTTTTGGAGGTGGCCCAGAATTTGGGTGAGAGCACAGTGAGGACTATTGCTATGGATGATACTGAAGGCTTAGTTAGAGGCCAGAAAGTCCTGGATTCTATTACACCAGTCAAAATTCCCCTTGGTTCTGAGACGTTGAACAGAATCATGAATGTCATTGGAAAACCTGCTAATGAGGGAGCTCCCATCAAAACCAACAGTTTACACCTATTCATGCTGAGGCTCCTGAGTTCATAGAGATGAGTGTGGAGCAGGAAATTCTGGTTACTGGTATCAAGGTTGTGGATCTGCTGGCTCCCTGTGCCAAGGGTGACAAAACTGAGCTCCTTGGTGGTGCTAGAATTGGCAAGACAGTATTGATCATGGAGCTAATCAACAATGTCATCAAAGCCTATGGTGGTCACTTTGTATTTGTTGGTGTTGTGAAGAGGAACTGTGAAGGCAATGACATACTATGAAGTAATTGAATCTGGTGTTATCAACTTAAAAGATGCTTCCCCCAAGGTAGCACTGGTGTGTGGTCAAATGAATGAACCATCTAGGGCTCATGCCTGGGTAGCTCTAAATGGACTGACTATTGCTGAATACTTCAGAGACCAAGAGGGTCACAATATACTGTCATTTGTTGATAATACCTTTTGCTTCACCCAGGCTGGCTCTGCGGTGTCTGCTTTACTGTGCAGAATTTCTTCTGCTGTGGGCTATGCCTTGGCCACTGACATGGGTACAACATAGGAAGGAATCACCACCACCAAAAAGGGATCTGTTACCTCTGTACAGGTTATCTATGTGCCTGCTGATGACTTGGCTGACCCTCCTCGGCTACTACCTTTGCCCATTTAATGTGTTGTCCCATGCTATTGCTCAGTTGCTCATCTATCTAGTTTTTGACCCTCTGAATTTGACCTCTCAAATCATGGATACCAATGTTATGCAAATGAATATTATGATGTTGCCCATGAGAGTCCAATAGATCCTACAGTACTACATATTGTTCCAGGACATCATTGCCGTCCTGGGTATGGATGAACTTTCTGAGCAAGACCAGTTGACTGTGTCCCATGCACAGAAAATACAGAGTTTCTTGTGTCAGCCATTCTGAATTGCTAGGGTTTTCACAGATCATATGGGGAAGCTGGTACCTATGAAGGAGACCATCAAAGGATTCCAGCAGATTTTGGCAGGTAAATATGACCACCTCCCAGAACAGGCCTTCTCTAAGGTGGGACCCATTGGAGAAACTATGGTAAAAGCTGATAAGCTGGCTGAAGAGCATTGGTGAGAGGGTCCTTTTGGCAAACTAAGCACTGATTTTCTATGCTGTCCCTCTCTTTGCCCTGAATCAAAAAATCTCAGTTTGTTCTGTAGGCCACATGAGAGCCTCAGCTGAAGACATTGTGTTCTGTCTGAAGAGTATTGAAGGTTTCCAATAAAATGTACACCCCTCCAAAAAAAAAGTGAATTGATGCTGCAAACTTTATTGTCTTATTTTCAGAAATTGGCACACCACCCCAAGCTTTCACCAGCCATCACCCCAATCAGTCATCAGCCGTCAACATCAAGGCAAGACTCTCTACCAGCAAAAAGATTATGATTTGCTAAAAGCTCAGATGATGGCTACCAAGTTTTAGTAATAAATCTATTAGTATCTATATATGCTATCATCTATCTATGTATCTATGTATCTATCTATCTATCATCTATCTATCTATCATCTATCTATCTATCTAGACATAATGGTATTACACACAATAGACTACAGTATAGTGTAAACAGAAATTTTTAAGCATTGGGAAACCAAAAAGTAATGTGACTTGCCTTATTCTGGTATTTACTTTATTGCAATATTCACTTTATTATGATCGTCTGAAACCAAATCTGCATTATCTACAAGGTATGCCTATACAGTATTTTACAAGCTGGAGACTATGTAGAGCCTGTGTAATAATTTCTCACTTCTAGTTATTCTTTAAACAGTGTGCATACTAGTTTTTATAAATCAATAAAGCTATTTATTGTAAGGATATTGGGTTGTACTGAAATAGCATTATTTTTTTACCATAAAATAGTTTCTTTATATAGTCTTTATATAAAATTTATATAGAAATTACATACTAGTTGTGAAATCATGGTAACTGTGTAAAGATAGGAAGAAGAAAGTAAATGCCAATTGAAATCCCAACACTGAGAAAACAGCGCTAAGCATTTTGGGATTGCACTTCAATGACTCTTCCTAGGCACATGCGCATGTTCTTTTGACAATGAGATAGTCCTTTCCATTATGCTTTGCCTGGTGGACACTTGTTCAGGCCCAGGCACTTGGAAATGCAGCCTCGGTCCCTGCTGTCTCATTCACTTTATTTGTCCCAGGGAAAGTCTCTCACTTCTAACATCTGTAACATTGAATAAATACTTATTTAATGCATATCTGTTTTGAAATACCCACAAGTCTTCTGTTTAGAGGAACAAAAACAGATTTACATATTGGCCTGAAGGTTTAAACATGGGATCTCTGAAAGCACAAGTGGCAAGAAGTTCCAGCATTGGGAACATTCCCTCGAAAATGCCCTGCCCCTGGGTATATAAATTGAAATTCATGAACTATCAACAGGAGCTTATCTTCATTTGCCCCATGGGAGGAAAATGAAGGGAAAGTAATGGAAGGGTAATGAGCAAAGCAGAGCTTCAGTAGTAGAAAAAGGAAACAAATTGTACTACATTTTCTTTCCAACTGCCTAATTAAGGGTGTGTTTGTGTATATCTATACATACGATCATTCTACATTCTCTCCTTTAAAATCAAGAAAAACAAAGGTTGATATGAAATCCTACAGTAATAAGGGTAACAATAGTAACTACATTCATACTTGTAGATTGCTTTATAGATTTTAATTTATGTTATCTTATTTAATCCATACATGAGCCATTTGAGTGGAAGGGTATGTATTATTCATTCAAAGAATTAGGAATCTGAGACCAAAAAAAAAAAAAAATTATGACTTTTCAAGGTTACAAAGCTGCTTTATGCCAGAACTAGAACTAAAACTATCACATTAGGTTGGCTAATATGCAGTTCGTGGTTCTTTTATCCTGAGGAACATAAACATTTCCTTTAAATCAAATCTGCAAAGAAAGTAACATGTTATGCAATAAAATACATTTAAATACAAGACCATTTCAGGTTTCTCTGATGTATTCAAAATTTTAGATTATAAACTGAAAAGATGTTGCATTTTAAATATTTTGCAAACAGCTTATAGAAACATCATATGCCTTGCAAACAGTTTTTGAGGGATGAGAATTTTAGAGATGTCAATCTAATTATGTTCTTTTAAAATAAGAAACAAAAGGCACCTGGGGGGTTCACTTGGTTAAGCATCTGACTCTTGATCTCAGCTCATGTCTTGATCTCAAGGTCATGAGTTCAAGCCCTGTGTTGGGCTCCACCAGGGTTTAGAGCCTACTTAAAAGCAAAAAGAGAGAGAGAGAGAGAGAGAGAAGAAACACAATTTTCAAGTTTAACTTACCCATGGTCCTATAGATTTGGGGAACACAGCTTATCCAAACACAGTGCAATTTTTATTATAAAATGAACTCTGTATACATATATGTGTAAATAACTTGATGAGTTATATAATATTAAGAAGTTCAGTTATTTATTTACCCAGTGATACCTATTTGATAATGATTTCAATTATTGAATTACATAATCATGAAGCTTTTATACTGAAACTGTTTTTGTTAAAGTGATAGCATATATCCATAAGTGCACCCATCATGTGAGTACAACTTGATACATTTTCCCAAGTAGATCACATCAACTAAATATAAACAAATTCAGAATAAAAACCAAACCATTATCATAAGTCCAGAAACCCCCTCCTGTTCTCTTGACATCATTAAGCACCCCTCAATTCTCAGTTCTAGTAATATAGATGAATTTTGGCTCTTTTTGAACATTATATATATATATATTATATTATATATATATATATATAATATGCAATTTTGGGCTCTGGATTTTTTTGTTCAACATTGCATTTATGAAATTAATTCATGTAGTTGCATGATATGTGTTTGAAACAGTTTATTTGTATCCATTTGACTATTGATAAGCATTTGGGTTATTTCTAATTTTGGCAGTTGTCAATAGTGTTCATACAAAACATTTCATACAAGGCCTCTGATGAAAACATGACACATTTCAGTTGAATTTAACTCCAAGAATGAAAGGTCTTAATCACTGGCCTTGCTTTATTTACAGCACCCTTAGTGAAAACTGATATATAGATAGATATCCAAAATATTGTCTGAAAGAATCTGTTGACTTAAATCTCTGAAAAATATATTTGCTATTGCATTGAATCAATAGACAAATTTGAAAAAAAAATGATTTCTTTAAAATAGAGTTTTCCAATCCACAAGTGTGATTTATACCCTCACTTATTTGGGTTTTTGTACATTTTCTGTATAGTGTTTTATTTTCACTGTTAGATGATTTACACAAGTCTTACATGATATTTTAAGCATTAAATATAATTGGTATTATAAGTAACATAATTATAGAATGTAAATTTCTATTTGTTGTTGAAACTTTTTATTTTGAAATGACTGTAGATCAATTCCATTTGTAAGACATAATACAAAAATATCTAATGTACTCTTCACCCAGTTTCCCCCAACAGAAACCTTGCAAAACTGTAGCATAACATTTTTACAATCAAGGCATATAAGAGTTATGTCACCACAAAGATCCCTCCCTGTGTTACCCTTTTACAGCCAAATCTACTTCCCTTCTTGCCTTTTACTCCTGGAAACAAATAGTCTGTTCTACATTAATATCATTTTCATTTTAAGAACGTCATATAAATGGAATCATACAGTATATATTCCTTGGTTATTTAGTATTTCATTTAACATAATTTCCTGCAGATTCATCCAAGTCAATACACTTACCAATAATTTGTTGTTGTTGTTGTTGTTGTTGTTATTTATGTTGCTTGAGTAGCATTGCATGGTATGGATGTACTGTAATTTTTTAGCCAATATCCCACTGGAAGACATTTTTAACTTTTGAGTTCTGAGAGTTTTTTATGTAATTAAATTACTAACCCTTTACCAGATATGTGGTTTACACATTGAATCATCAGTCTGTAGCTTTTTTATTATTATTCTATAAGCAGAGTCTTTTACATAGCAAAAGATTTAATTTTAAAAATTTTATGAGGTGTTTATTATTTTTAATAGAGCAAGACGTTAGTCTCAGATATAAACATCCTTTGCCTTAGCCTTACATTCCAAAGACTTATTCCTACTTTTTTAATGAAAGTTTTATAGTTTTATAATAAACTCTATATTCTCTTTTGACTCAATGTTTCTATAAGGTATAGATTTCAGATCAGATTTATTTTTCCTTTCTTCCTTCATTCATTTTTGCCTCTAGATACTGATTGCTTTCGCACCATATGTAAAAAGCCTGTCCTAAAAAAAAAAAAAAAAAAAAAAAAGCCTGTCCTTTCTCCACTGATTTGCTTTTATATCTTTGTCAAAATTGGTCGGGCACTTCTGGGTTCTCTACACAGTTCTATTCATCTCTATGTCTATTGTTGCACTACTAATACACTATCTTGATTAATATAGTTATGTACTAAATATCAGCTATAATAACCTATCCTCACTTTTTCAAAATTTTTATTTATTCTAGAGCCTAGAACTTATTCCTTTCCAAATAAATTTTAGAGCAAACTAGTCTATGTGTACTAAAAACATTCCTGCAATTTTCATAGGAATAATATAAAACCTATAGACCAATCTCAGAAGATAGATCTTTTTGTTATGTTTAGTCTTCTAATCCATGAACACATTATGCCTCACTCTTTTTTTTAGGGCTTCTTCAATGCCATCAGCATTTTGAAATGTTTGGCATTCAAGCCCCGTACATGTTAAATGTACATCTAAGTATTTTATTTTATTTGGAATGATTGCAAATCATACTATGATTTAAATTTCTTTCCCCAGGTGCATTTTCTTTTAATTTTTTTTTTAATTTTTATTTATTTATGATAGTCACAGAGAGAGAGAGAGAGAGGCAGAGACATAGGCAGAGGGAGAAGCAGGCTCCATGCACCGGGAGCCCGACGTGGGATTCGATCCCGGGTCTCCAGGATCGCGCCCTGGGCCAAAGGCAGGCGCCAAACCGCTGCGCCACCCAGGGATCCCCCCAGGTGCATTTTCAATATACAAAAGAATGATCTTGTATCCTGTGAAGTTGCTGAGCTTACTTACTAGTTCTAGGGGATTTTTGTGTTTATTTTTTTAAAGATTTTATTTATTTATTTGAGAGACAGAGAGAGAAAAAGAGAGCCCAAGTAGGGGGGAAGAGCAAAGGAAGAAGCACCCACTCCACTGAGCACAAAGCCCTATATGTGGCTGCATTCCAGGACTCTAGGAATCATGACATGAGCCGAAGACAGACACTTAACCAACCAAAGCATCCAGATAACCCTCTTTGTTCATTTTAATATTCCTTGAGATTTTCTATGTATAAAATAATGTTATTTGCAAATAGGGAGAGATTTATGTATTCCTTTACAATATGAATGCTTTTTTATTTATTTCCCTTATGCGATGTCTAGAATCTCCAATATTATATTGAAAAAGAGCAATGAGAGGAGATACTTTGGCCTTTTTCCTGATCTCAGAGGGAAAACATTCAGTCTTACTCATTAAGTTTAATGCCAGCGAAATGTTTTTTTGTACATGATCTTTATCAATATCAAATTGAGGAAGTTTCCTGAAAGCTTATTTCAAGTAGGTCTTGGATTTTGACAAGTGCTTATTATGTATCAGTTATTATGTTTATATGACTTTTCCTTGTATACCTGTTGATATGATGGACTGTATTGATTAATTTTGAATACTGATCAAGCTTTATGTACTTCGATTAAGTCTCATTTAATCACGTTTAATTCTTTCTATAAATAGTGGGATTTGATTTATTAATATCTGTTTTCCCTCTAAGTCAGTGGTTTTCTTTTTCTTTTTTGTTCTTTGATTTTTTTTTTCTTGGTACTTTCTGTGTTTAGTTTGGTATCAGAAATACTAATCTCATAAAATGATTTGGCAAATATCCCTTAATCCTCTGTTCTGAAAGCGAATTTTAAAATTGATACTAACTCTTCCTTGAATGGTAGCATTTTCCATTTTCCATTTCCATATTTTATAAGATAAAATATTGTATCTGGAGATTCCTTTTGAAGAACTTTTTAAGTATTCAATTTTAACATTCAATTTCTTGACATTTATAGGAGGACTATTCAGATGATCTATTTAATTTTGGTCTAGTTTTTGTAGTGTAGTTTTCTACGAATGTGTCTAAGTTCTAAGTTATCAAATGTATAAGAATGAAGTTGTTGTATTTTCTCATTTGTAATAGCTGCAGGGTCTATACTAATATCCCCTGATTCATTCCTCATGTTGGTAATTGTATCTTCTTTCTGCTTACATTTGACAGAATTGCTAGAGTTTTATCAATTTTCTTACTTTTTCAGTAGAATCAGGTCTTTATCTTATTGGATTTTTAAAGTTATTTTCCTCTTTTCAATCTTATTGGTTTCTGTTCTTTGTTATTTCTTTTCTTCTCCCACTTCTGTTTTTTCTCCTCATATTTGTCTAGTTTCTTAAGGTACCAACTTAAATGATTGAAGAATTTACCAATCTAAGTGTTTATTGCTATGAATATCCCTCTCTGCACTGCTTTAGCTGCATTCCATTCCTTTTGATATGTTGTATTTTCATTTTCCTCTCGTCCTCTGTAGTTTTTAAATTTCCTTTGAGATCACTTCATTGAGCATGCATTTTTACGAAGTTTGTTGTACAATTTTCCAATGTTTGGAGATTTCTGTTGCTTTTTGTTGCCAGTTTCTAATTGACTCCATTCCCCTCATATTACATATTCTGCCTAATATAATTTTTTTAAGATTTATTCATTTATTTTACTTTAGAGAGTACGCACGTGCACGCAGACACACAGGAGAATGGGGGGAGGGGAAAAGGAAGAAGGAGAGAAGCAGGCTCCCTGCTGAGTGCAGAACCCCCTGCAGGGCTTGATCTCATAACCCTGAGATGATGATCTGAGCCAAAATCAAGATCCCAGCACCTAACCAACTGAGCCACCCAAGAACACCTGCCTTACATATTTTTTTAAACTTACTGATGTTTGTTTTATGACCCAGAATAAGGTCTGTCATATATGTTCCACAGATGCTTAAAAAATGTGTATTCTATTATTGGGTGAAATATTCAAAATATTCACGTTTGTTGAGATCTATTGGTTGATGGTGTTGAGTTCTATATCCCTGCTGATTTGTTGTCTATAAGTTCTACAGGCACCAGCAAGAGGATGGTTTTGCTTCATGTATTTGGAGGGTTTGTTATTTTGTGTTTAGGCTGTTGGGATTATTATATCTTCCTGGTACATTGATCTTTTATCTTTATGTAATGGTCCTCTTAATTTTCTTTTCTTTGAAGTCTACTTTTTGTAATAATAAGGTCACCTCTGCCTTTTTTATTCATTAAGGTTGGCATGTTTTCTATTTTCCTATCCTTTTACCTTCACACTAACTAGTTTACTTTGAAGTGAGTTTTGTAGACAGAATATTGTTGATATTTTCTTACCCATTTTGCCAATCTAGTTCTTTAAATTGGTGTATTTAGACCACTTAGATGTATCTTTTGCTATGTTAGTGCTTAAGTCTGCTGTTAGTTGTTTTCTGTTTCTCATTTTTCATATGCTGTGATTTTTCTAATTAGCTTTTCTTAATTTTTATGGATTACTTGGGCTTTTGTTTTTAGGTTTTTATCTTGATTTTTTACAGTAGTCTTGAATATATTGCCTTGCATAGTTTCCTACCAGTACTCCAAGTACTCTGATATATATACATAACTTAGTATAGTCTACTGTTATTGAAGTTTTACCACTTCAAATGAAGTGTAAAAAGTTAATTCCCTTTTAAATCCTGTACCTTAATGTGGTTATTATATTTTTCAGTTTTATAATTCTCATTTATTTATTTTTTATAAAACTCCTATTTCTTTGCTGAGATTTTCCCTTTCTTTAATGAAAAAAAAAAAGTTGTTTCAGTATAATTTGTAATTACTTGTTAGAGCTGTTTTATGATGGATACTTTTTTCCTGATAATTGCTATATCTGATTCAATTTGGTATTGGCATTGGTTCATTGTCTCTTCTCATTCATGGTGTTCTTAATATGAGAAATGATTTTCAATTATATCCTAAATTTTATATAATATTATAGACTCCAAATCTTATTCAGTCTTCTATTTGGGGCAAGAATTTCCCTGTTCTGTATATTGTTAGGGCTGGATGAATTTTATCTTCACCTTCCCACTTCACTCCATTGGCATTAGGGAGGGGAGAAGTGGAAGATTACTCACACCTGCTTCCTACGGCAAGTTAGGGGCAGAAGTTCAGATCCCTACTTGTGCTCTTCTGAAACCAATTGAGGAAAAGGGTGAAAAAGGATGGCTTACTACTCCACCCTCCACCATTTCCTCTGCCTTATTTTTGCTGAGTGGAAGTGAAGATACTGCTCACCACTGGAACCTGCCCCCTCTAGCACTACCACATGGGCAAATTGGAGCACTCCTGCTTTTGTCAGACAGAGATTAGAAGATCAGCTCCCTCCTGAGTCTTCTAAGTGTACTTTGGAAGAAGAATTAAGAGGAAAGACATACTACTTCTGCTGAGTGAGAGACAGGTAACCAGCTTCTGGCTCAGCCCTGTTAATACTATCCCAACAGGGGAATTGGGCAGTGGATGCAAGATTATCTGCTGCCTTAGTGCTTCTCACACTAACCCAGCAGGCGATTTTCACCAGCCAGAAGATGTAAAACTAGTTCTCTGAAGGACTCAACCAGGTGAATCAGATCACTGCCTGCTTAGGAACAGTAAGATTAGCTCCTTGCTCCATCTTGCAAACTCCATGAAGTGCGGAAATAGGAGCATCATTACATGCTTTCACCTGCAGGTGGTTGAGATGAAAGATCAACTCTGCTCAGCCCCACTGGAATCACAGGAAGGAAACATGTTTTCTTTTGTTCTGCTTTTTTCTTCAGCATTATGCTGGAGGAAAGTGGGTATTGCCAAGAAGGTTTTCCATTGTTAGGTTATCCTTTTCCTCGTATTTTGACTAGAAAGGAATAAGCTTTTCTTAGGGCTTCTCCCCACCCTACTGCTTGTTGGCTGTTCCAGGTTAGAAACTTCTACAGTAGCCTGTCTGGGATATATGGTAGACAAAAAGAGAGAAAGGAACTCAAATCTGTGTCATCCCTACAGTTTCAAGAGCCTTAATCTCTTTGTCTTTTCTTGTATATCTTTTTAGCCTTTCTAAGTTGTATTATATTCAGATTTTTTTATTATTGTTTGTTTTTTGTTTTATTTTTTTTTTAAGTGATGTGAGGGAGGAGCTAAAGGAATAGGTTTGCCTCATCTTGGCAGAAGGGAATATCTGCAATTGCTTTTTGTATAGTGGCCTGTATATAATGGCCATGGTAAATCACTTATTTATTCTAATAATTTATACATTATTTTGGATTTCCCATGTATTCTGCTATAAAATCTGTAAATAAAGAGTGTTATTTCTTCCTTCTAATCCATATTCTTTCATTTCTTTCCCTTAACTTTTTAGTCTCCAGTGTAATAAAAATGATTAAAAGTGGTAATGATTGTCCTTGTTTGTTCTCAATCTGAGGTTATGTGATAATATTTCACCATTAAATATGATGTTCACTGTAATTTTTGTTCACTCTCATTTTGTGGTAGCTGCAATTCTCTTCCATTACTAATTGGTTAGTCTTTCTATCAGGTAATGCTATTTTTCATGTCCTTTCTGTTAATGTGGTAAAATATATTGATCTTTCAGGCTTTTATACGTCTTTTGTTCATTAAAGTATTATTACATACAGTAAAATTTACCAGTGTGTGTAAAGATTGTTGAATTTGGTAACTCTCTAGCCACCACTACAAATAGTCTCTATACCATAAAATGTTTTCTTTTCTACCTTTGAAATTAATCTCCTTTCCAAAAACCCAGCCCCAAAGAATCACTGATCTGTTATGTTAGTTTTAACTTTCTTAGAATTTTATTTACTGTACATAATCTTTTTAACTTATTTTATTTTGCCTAATATTTTCAAGATTCATCCATATTTTTTATTGTATTAATATTTTACTTTTTATTGCCAAGAGAACACCATGGTTTAGATATACAAGAGTATAGGTTATCTACTCACTATTTGATGGAGATTCTGGGTTGCTTTTATTGGGTCTATGAATATTCTAATTTAAATATTGGTGTACACATTTTTGAGTAGACATAAGTTTTAATGTTTCTTAGTTAAATATCTAGAACTGGAATAGTTGTGTCATAAGGTAAATGTATGCCATTTTCAAAGTGGATGTACCATTTTGAATCTTCATCACAAAAGTATAAGATATGTGATGGCTCCACATTCTGTCCATCTCTTTCACTTTCACTATTCTGTGTGTGTGTGTATGTGTGTGTGTGTGTGTATAAAAGGTCTCATTAGTTTCAATTTGAATTTCTATGATGACCAGTAATGACAATATTTGCTTCTTGGCTTATTTAATGTACATGTAACTTTTTTAGATATATGTTTAAATATTTTGGCAACATTTTTATTGGGTTTGTCTTCTTATTATAAAAGCCCTTTTATATATTCTGGTTACAGAGTCTTTGATGGACAATCGTTTTACCAAGTCATTCAAGTTTGTGCCTTGCCATTTTCTTAAATTATTTGTCTTGAAAAGAGTAAATAACAGGTTTACAATAAAACTAAGAGGAAAGTGCAGAGATTTCCCATATGCCCCCTGCCCCTAAACATGCATACCCTGCCCCATTATCAATATCACTCTTCAGAATACTATATTTTATTATCAAGGATTAACCCACACTGACAAATCATAATCACCCAAAGGCCATCATTTACCTTAGTGTTCTCTCTTGGTGATTTATATTCTGTGGGTTTGGATAAATGTATAATTATATATATATATAATTTATAATATCACACAGTGTGTATTTTTACTGCCCTAAAACTCCTCTGTGCTCTACCTATTCATACCCCTTGCACTTTCACCCATGGCAATCACTCATCTATTTATTGCCTCCATAGTTTTGTCTTTTCCAGAATGTCATATAGTTGGAATCACAGTATGTGACTTTCTCAGATTGGCTTCTTTTTCTTAGTAATATGCACTTTAAGTTCCCCCATACCTTTTCATGGCTTGATGGATCATTTCTTTTAGCTCTAAATAATGTTCTATTATCTGGCTGTACCATAGTTTATCCATTCATTACTGAAGAACATCTTAGTTGCTTCCAAGTTTTGGAAATTATAAATATCTGTGTGCAGATTTTTGAATGGACATACATTTTTAGCTCCAGGTAAATAACAAGGGAGTGCAACTGTTGGATTTTATGGTAAAAGTATGTTTAGTTTTGTAAAAAAAAAAAAAAAAACACCTAACTGTCCTTCAAAATAGCTTTGCATTTTTTTCATTCCCACCCTCAATGTTTAAGAGTTTCTGTTGCTCTATATTTTCACCAACATTTGGTATTGTCAGTCTTCTAGATTTTGGTCATTCTAATAGGTGGTGTCTCGTTTCAATTTGTGTTTCCTTGATGACTTAGGGAGTGGAGCATATTCTCATATGCTTGTCTCTCATCTCTATATCTACTGTAGTGAAGGGTTAAAGCTTTTTGTCTATTTTTTAAAATCAGATTGTTTTTCTATTGTTGCGTTTTAAGGGTTGTTTGTATATTTTAGATAGCAGTCCTTTCTCAGATGTGAAAAATTTTATCTTACGCTGTGGCTTCTCTTCTAATTCTTTTGGTATTATCTTTTGTGTAGCAGGAGTTTTTTTCAAAGTTAATGAAGTTCAGCTTATCATTTATTTCTTCCATAGATTATATCTTTGGTGTCATATCTAAAAAGTCGTTGCCACATCCAAGGTCACATAGGTTTTCTCCTTTATTATCTTCTAGGGGTTTATTTATAATTTTGCATTTCACTTTAAGATCTATGATCCATTTTGAGTTAATTTTTGTGAAGGGTGTAAGGTATCTGTCTAGATTCATATTTTACACTTGTTGAAGAAATTTTATACCATTGTAGGGCTTTGAAGCTCTGTTTTAAGTTAGTTGACTATATTTATGGGGCAAGGTCTATTTCTGGGCTCTATTCTGTTCCATTTATCTTCTTTTTCTCCCCCAGTACCACACCACTTGATTACTGTAACTTTATAGTAAGTCTTAAGCTGGATGGCATCAGTCCTCCAAGAACTTTGTTCTTTAGCTTCAATATTGTGTTGGCTATTCTGGGTCTTTTGCCACTTCATAGAAACTTTAGGATTGGTTTGTCAACATCCATAAAGTAAGTTTCTGGGGTTTTGATTGGGAATACATGGAGTCTGTAGATCAAGGTGGGAAAATCTGACATTTTTACAGTATTGAGTCTTTCCATGAACATGTAATATTTCTTCACTCATTCAGTTCTTCGATTTCATTTATCAGTTTTGTAGTTCTCTTCAACAGATCTTGTATACATTTTGTTAGATTTATGCATAAATATTTCATTTTGCAAAATACTAATGTAAATGGCATTATGTTTTAAATTTCAAGTTCCCCTTGCTCATTGCTGGTATATAGGAGAGCAATAAACTTTTACATTTAATCTTGTATCCTATACTTTGCCATGATCACTTATTTGTTCCCATAGTTTTTATTGTTGTTGATTCTTTTGTACTTTCTGGATAGACAACCATATCATTTGTGAACAAAGTTTTGTGTCTTTCTTCCCAATCTATCTTTTATTTCCTTTTCTTTATTGGATTAACAAGGACTTTCAGTACAATGTTGAAGAGGAGTGGTGAAAGGGGAGATTTATTTTACTTTACCTGATCTTAATGGAAATTATAAATAAAACTATTGGAAATTATAATGATCTATTTAATGGAAAGATTTAAGTTTCTTATCATTAAGTGTGATGTTAGCTATAGTTTTTTTTTTTTTTTTTTATCAAGCTGACCTAGTTTTCTGAGAGTTTTTAATTCTGAATGGATGTTGGAGTTTGTTAAATGCTTCTTATACATCTATTAATATGATCATGTGATTTCTTTGTTAGTTTCTGATGTGATGAATTACAATAGTTGATTTTGAATGTTGAACTAGCCTTGCATACTTGGTATAAATCCCACTTGATTGATTTAATTATGCCTAAACAAAAGAACAGACAATAAAAGGCAATGGGATATTTTATGAACCAAAAAAAAAAAAAAAAAAGAATAAATAGAATTCCTGTAATTTTCTCTTATTCTCCATCATAGGCTTAGCTAAATTCCAATAATACAGAATAGAGAATATTATAGCAGATGTATGTTGACAAAAGTTAAATCTTGCTACCTGGCAAAATCAGATTTGTTGGGTTTTGTTTTTATCAACTTTGCACTATTTCTCCTAAGTTGGGAACTTATTTTTTCCAGAATCGTCTTTTCTAGAATGGAGTAAGCTGATTGGAGGAACTTATGTGTGTTTTGGAAAGAATAAGGTAAGCAGAGTCCATTTCTCTTACAAGGTACTCTGTGAAGGTCATATATGATGACAGACAATGAAAGGTTTCCTCCTGAAACCCAGCTCGTTCTTATTCTCTTCCTGCTGCATGCCCCACTTCACTTTCTGGTTGCTAAACTTGCTGACCATTAGCAGCCCCAAATTTAACACCAGGTGTTTGGCTAAGGATCTGTAGATTCCCACACTAACAATGGTTGCCCTAAAGGCAGGAATTTCTAATCAGTAGATCCCATTAGGTGGTAGTTTCCATGTCTCCATAAGCTTTCCTTTTATGGCATCCAGTCCTGAATGGTTTCTTGGGTTTTCCTTCAAATTATATTTCATCTACCTCTACCAGTACTTTGTATGACTTCATCAGTGACTATTTTTCTGATTCAGTAGTCCCTACTTCTAGACATTCATTGCCCCATCTGCTCCCACATTCAAGTAAATTCTGATTCTTGTTTGAAATATTTTTTTTCCTACCTGAAAATAGGTGGGTGTCACAATATTAAAAACATACGATGTGGGATGCCTGGGTGGCTCAGCGGTTGAGCACCTCCCTTCTGCCCAGGACATGATCCTGGAGTCCCCGGATTGAGTCCCATACCGGGCTCCCTGCATGGAGCCTGTCTCTCTCTATGCCTGTGTCTCTGCCTCTCTTTGTGTGTGTCTCTCATGAATAAATAAATAAAATCTTTAAAAAATAATAATAATAATATACAATGTTTTATGAAAAAAAATATGCTATGTGCTATCAATATTACTTGCCAGATGGCTATTAAAATATAAGGATATGCTAATAATAAGGAAAACAAGTCGTTTGACATATCTCTGTTTTAAGGTATTACAGGACATTTTAGGTACATTAATGTTAGTTCCACATGTCTGCGAATTGAAACAGTAGGTATTTATTTTTATATTCAGATAATTACCAGTACTGGTGTTTCTGATTAATGCTGGGGGTTGGAGTTGGCCTATATTCCTGGAAGTTACTCAGGGCTATAGGTTAACATTGGCTTTTGCACATTCACTTCTTGAATCCCAGTTGGCCCTCAATATTGAGATAAATTTTAAATATTAAAGAAGGTAAAGAACAGAGGTAGCACACAAACTTCTTCACCAGATTGGCCGAGAAATGATACTCAATACTTCCACTCCCACATCACTAGGAACAACTATATCTGACACACTTTCAGTGGTCGTGGCTTGGAAATACAGTTCTTAAACGCAGCATGTTCCTAGAGGAACTATAATCTATGAGAGGGGATATCAATCTTTGGTTACAGCTAGCCATCTGTGTTGAATATAGCTACCAAATACCTGCGGACAGTCTTCCTTCCCCCTAGAATGCAATTCCACCCACACACAGGGAGAATAATGCAAAATTCCACCTACTTGCTGTCATCAATTCAATGTTCATACATTCTGTGTGAGTCTTCATCACATCTGGAAGACATTGCTTCTATTCTTGTAGTCTATATAAATGAAAAAAAGTTTCCAGTACCCCCCCCTTCATATACCATGATATAATAGGGACAAAATAAATATAATAAAAATTGCTATTTTAAAAAATGATGTACAAGACAAATAGTTGTCACTGATTCATAGTGATAACGGAATTCTGCAGAGAAACTCTTAGAAGGGAGAAATTCCTTGAGAAGTCCTTGATTCTGTTCTCTAAGAACTCCTTTGTCATCTATCTCGTAGACCCCTTCTCCCATTGTCTGGAAGTATCTCTCGGTTTGTCTGTTTCCTCCATGACAACATATAAAGTGGATGTTTTTCAGAGGTATAGCTTTTACAGCCTGCTTTCTTCTCATTGAAGTTTGTAGGCCAGAGTACTCTCTTAAGGCTCAATTATTCAAATAATTGTTAGGACTGGTACCCAATATTTTAAGCAATCTCACTCCTTCAGAATTACAATGAGCTTTTGATTTACTTCCTTGCAGGCAAAGTTCTGTGCCATAAACACACCCTAAATTATTTTCTTGGCACGGCTCTTAAATCTACATTATTTCTTGGTTTCCTTGGTCCTATGTCTTCCTCTCAGAACTTAAATGAGTGTCACAGTTGTCCCTGGAAACATGGCATTGCCATTATCCCTGATTCTCTGCAGTACTGACTTCTAAGTGAAAGGATTAGGTAGCCCGTGACCACAGACTAGTTGCAGGGAACACAGGATAATGTGGCATTTTCAGCTTCAGCCATGCAGATAATGATTTCCTTCCACCAAAACTCCCAGGATAGGAAATTAGTAAAAGAAAAAGTGACCATAAAAAAAAAAAAAGAAAGAAAAAGTGACCATATGTTAAGAAGCCTCAAAATGAAACATCTTCCTGAGTTTTTATATGACATGATTTGAAACACATAAGTTAATCACAACCAGTCCTCCCATTATTATCCATTTAATGTGAGTGATTGTTTCTCTTCAGCCATTCCACATATACTTTAATATTTATCCCAGCTTGAGTTCAATTTACAGTCATGAACCACCATTCTTTTTTTTTTAATATTTTATTTATTCATTTAGAGGAGCAGGGGGTTGGGGAGGCAGAGCATGCTTGCAGATTTTGTGCTGAGCATGGAGCCCTTCAAGGGGCTCCCTCTCAAGACCCTGAAATCATGATCTGAGCCAACACCAGTGTGTGACACTTAACCAAATTAACCACTCAGGCACCCCTGAACACCACATATTCTTTAGGAGGAAAAATGGGCTGATTTAGTGCAAAGATACCACTTTTATGTAGTTCAGTGTATCCTATTTTCCATGGGAAGCACTCTGTCCAACTAATGTTTTTATGTCTTTCTTCTGAAGTGTTATCTCCTCCTGCTCCCAACCTCCTGGCTCCTCTGGAAAGTAAAATAATGAGGCTTTTAAATCTTGGGTACTTCTCAAGTTTTCATGCATCTTAGCTGTTTCTCCAAAGCCAGATAATATACATTTAAAAATAAAAACTTGACATATAATAATAAATTCTGTAGTTGTAATGACAAAGCTAAATACAGAACAATTAAATTTGCTTGGTCATCTCTTTGATTTAATCATTCCAAATGTGACTTTATGAACTTTGACTATCATATTAGTCTTGCTGTAGTTGTAAACTGTATAATTCTAACCTAATCTATTGAAATATTTATTGTTTTTTTTTTTTTTCTAAAGAGGCATACTTTTTTTCACTGAATGTTTCTTTGCCTAATTGTGCCCATGCCGATGGTTATTGAATATTCAACAACATGCATTTTACTCCCAGGTATTTCTTTCTTTTCTAAGTGAATTATCCTCAGGCATCATAAGCATGAAAGTGTCGATGACATATTTTGTTTATAGCACATAACATAAAACAGTATTTTGACAAATATTTGTTTAATTTATCTCATACTAATATGCTACCAATATAAGTTTCAGATTTAGTGTAAAATAAGGAGCTCCAAAAATAAAAAAAAATAAATAAAACAAAATGAAAAACTCATGTAGAGTAAGATTATGCTTATTACCAAGTATTTTCCCCTTAATAAAAAGCTTCAACAAATTCATTTTTATAAGCAGCATTTCAGGTATAGTTGTCTAGCCAAACAGAATGACAAGATCTGGACTACACAGCTATAAACACCTGCCTTGATAATCAGTAACAAGCAACCCCTGGAGAAAAACTTAGCAGAGGAAGCAGACATATTCTAATTGTTTCAGAAGGAATAAGTACCCTGAATCTTTAACTGCCTAAAGAATATCCTAGTGCTTACAACAAAATCTCGTGACTAGGAAAGCCCTAAGAAGTCCTCTAGACTCTGATTTTAAGGGCATCTTGCCTGCGACCCCATCGGGGAAATAAAAAGAATAAGGGGAAAAGAAAGAAATATCTCCAGAAGTCATTTGTATAACTTCAGAATATTCATATGTACTTGGAAGGCTTCAGACATTCAAACTGGAAACATCAAGACACAAAGTAACTACATTTGTAGGTTGTCTTATTCTTAGTATAAACTTCTTAGGTATCTTTGTAGGAACACCCTGTTCTCTGCAGAAACCACCTCACCACCTCACCTTTACAAATTCTATTCCTTCCTTCTTAGCTCTAAAAAGGTTTAATATGTAATATAAGAGGTGTGATATTGGGGTACTTACAAAGCAACAACATTAAATTGTAAGAAAACCTGACAAATGTTTCAGACTGAAAGGATGAGTGAGGGGTCCCTCTATTCCTTTTTTTGTTTTTTTACATTTTTTTTACATTTTTTACATTCCTTTTTATAATTGACATATAACATTTATTAGTTTCAGATGTACAGCATAATTATTTAATATTTGTATATATTGTGAAATGATCACCATAGAAGGCTAATTAACATCCCTCACCATATGTAGTTACAATTTTTTTTTCTGGTGATGAGAACTTTTAAGATCTACTCTCTTAGCAACTTTCAAATACAATATATAAGGTATTATTAACTGCAGTTGTAATGCTATATATAACATTTCCATAAGCTATTTACTTTATAACTGGAAATTTGTACCTTTTAACTCCCTTTACTCATTTCACCTGCTCCCTACACCTCCACTTCTGACTACCACCAATCTGTTCTGTTCATCTAAGAGCTTGATTTCTTTTTTAAGATTCTACATATGAGTGAGATCGTGCAATATTTGTCTTTCTTTGTCTCACTTTTTTCACTTAGCCTAACTCCCAAGGTCCATCCATATTGTGACAAATAACAAGACTTCATTATATTCTAAGGCTGAATAGTACTCGTGTGTGTGTGTGTGAGAGAGAGAGAGAGAGAGAGAGAGAGACAGAGAGAGAGAGAGAAAGAGATAGAATGATCACTTAATGAGCACTTAAATTGTTTCCATGTCTCAGCTATTATAAATAATGCTGCAGTGAACATGGAGGTTCATGTATCTTTTCGAGTTAGTGTTTTCATTTTCTTCAGATAAATATCTAGAAGTGGAATTATTGGATCCTTTTGTATATCTATTTTTAACTTCTTGAGAAAACTCCATACCATTTTCCATAGTGGCTGCACCAATCTCCATTCTCATCAAGGGCACACGCATCCCTTTTCTATACATCCTCATCAACACATGTTATTTCTTACCTTTTTGATAACAATAGCCATTCTAACAGGTAGGAAGTGATATCTCATTGTGGTTTTTATTTGTATTTCCCTTATAATTAGTGATGTCGAGCATCTTTCCATGAACCTATTGGCTATCTGTATGTCTTCTTTAGGAAAATATATATTTAGATCCTCTGTCTGTTTTTTTTTTTTTTTAAAGATTTTATTTATTTATTCATGAGAGATACAGAGAGAGAGAGAGGCAGAGACACAGGCAGAGGGAGAAGCAGGCTCCATGCAGGGAGCCCGACGTGGGACTTGATTCCGGGTCTCCAGAATCAGACCCTGGGCTGAAGGCGGCACTAAACCGCTGAGCCACCCAGGTTGCCCCCTCTGTCTGTTTTTTTTTTTTTTTTTCCTCTGTCTGTTTTTAATCAGATTTTTTTTCCTATTGAGTTTTGTGAGTCTCTTATATATTTAGATTAGAAACTCCTAACAGATACATGACTGGAAAATATCTTCTTCTAATCAGTAGGTTCCCTTTTCATTTTATTGGTGATTTCCTTTGCTATGCAAACACTTTTCTGTTTGGTATAGGCCAGCTTTTTGTTTGTTTGTTTGGGTTGAGTTGTTTTGTCTTGATTTAGTTTGGCTTGGCTTGGGTTAGTTTTTGTTTTGTTTTGTTTTGTTTTGTTGCTTCTGTTGTCTTTGCTTCTGGTGCAAATACAAAAAAAAAAATAATTATCACCCACACCTATGTTAAGGAATACCCCCCATTTTCTTCAGGCATTTCATGGTTTCAGGTCTTATATTCAAATCTTCAATCCATTTTGAGTTAATTTTTGTGTATGATGTAAGAGTCCTTTTACATTCTTTTACATGTAGCTGTCCAGGTTTCCCACCAGTTTATGGAGGAGACTGCCCTTTCCCAATTCAGAGTTACTATGTTCATGAGGAAGACAGTACCAATATAATTTTCTGGCTTGAGCATTTGAAATATGGCTGATGTAACTGAGGGAATTAAATTTTAGTATTATTTACTTTCAATTACTTTAAGTTTAAACTGAAAACACCATATGTGACTAGTGGCTACCATATTGGACAATGAAATTGTAAGACTCCAAGAATAACAGAAATTTTTAGCCAAAATATATCAACACACATAAATAAGGAAAACATAATTGAGGTCCATGACCGGAGGCTAAAATAAAAAAGGGAAGGTTCGGATAGCCTTCCTTAACCAATATTTAGTGTTGACCAGGTGAATGGTCTCTCAGGTGAGGTTCAGTTGACAGGCTTTCAGAAGCTTCCTAAAAAAACTATTGAGAGACCTTTGGAGGAATTTAAAGGAACACAGTAAGTTTGTACAAACTGACCAGATACAAGATCAGTGTTAGAAAAAAAAATATGTATTTTTTATAAAGATTTTATTTATTTATTCATGAGAGACACAGAGAGAGGCTTAGACACAGGCAGAGGGAGAAGTAACTCCCTGTGGGGAGCCTAATGTGGGACTCAATCCCAGGACCCTGGGATCACACCTGAGCCAAAGACCCATGCTCAACCATTGAGCCACCCAGGAGTCCCAGAAATGTGTATTTTAAAGGAGGTGGATGCATTGGGAAATGAAAACAGACCTTAGCCAGATGAAGAATTAATTCTGAGGGCAAGTATAGAGAAGAGGGGCTCTCATATTTATTAAATATACTGCTCTTGGTACCTATTGATCCACTCTAGGGTGATATTTTTGGAACTGAGTCTGACTTAAAACCATGTTTCTCTTATACCCTGAACTACCCTACCCACATGAGGACTAGAATAACAGAGTTGGACTTTAAGAGAAAGAGAGAAAAAGCAAGCCTCAGCAGGGTGTTTTTTCCTTGGTGTAAGCCATTTGAGAAGCCTAATTTTGATACTGTGAGAAATATATATACATATTTTTATCCTTAATAGATTTGTTTTATTTTATTATTATTTTTTAAAATTTAAGCTGCCTCTATGAATTTCCAATGCTTGCAGAAAAAAAATATATAATTAATGAAGTAAGTTATTTTTCTACTAATTCTTTCTGTTTGTAATGTTCTTCCTATAATTCTCCAGATGGAAGAATTCTATTTATAAGAATTTCGTACATTACTTCTTGTGAAGACTTCTAGAAGTCACAACACTGCTCTCCCCACACCCATATGAATCACTCTTTTATCTAATTTGTAACAGCCTTCAGGGTTAGCCACTGATGTATTTCTTTAAAATTCTCTCAGTCCACAGATTTATCGATCATTTACAATGAGCCAGATATTGAGCTAGGTATTGAAGGGGTACAAATATGTATATAATGTGATACGAACGAATATTTATACTTACTGTTGTGGAACGTTAGAGGAGGGAGTCATTGATTTTATCTAGGGAAATTGGAAAGGTCTCCAGCAAAATGTGATGTTTGAACTAACTAAATAAAGGAGACTAGGAGGCACCCAAGCATACGAGGTAATAGAGATAGGGACTGGCAAGTCAGTGAACATGGGAATTGAAAAGACATAAAGGAATGAGAAACTGCATAGAGAATTGTGAAATTTGGTAATATGGGCCCATATGCAATGTGAAGGTGAGCGGGAAAAAAAAAAAAGAAAGGGTTAGTCATGTAGGTTAGACAAGCAGGTTGATGCCAACTTGAAAACTTTAAAATACTCTTGTCACATTCATATATATATATATATATATATATATATATATATATATCTTATATAATATAATCAAATATATTATGTCCTCAACAAGATTGTGTTTTTATATCTTCTAAATGTCCTCATGTCTTTAAAGCTTATAGTTTCATTCTTTATAAAGGAGCATAAATATTAGAAAGAGAAAAACAGAAAGGAAACAATAGAAGATATAACCAATTTGGCAAGGAATAGATGAAGGGCTATTTTGTAGAATTAATACATACCTATATGATTTGAGGATCCACTTCAAACTTTTCTGTCTAGTGTTTAAAAAGAGTTCAGTATTTCTTTGGGTGAAACACTGACCATTTTTTTGAAGTCAAACTTAAAATTTCAAGTGTCTGGGAAGTTAGGTTAGAAATATATAAAATGAATTAATTTCTTTAGATTGGATGATAACATTAGTCACCAGAATAAAGTGTAGTAGGAAGCCTTAAAAGATAAATAAAAAGTATTCAGGAAAGGAGACAATTTTTATGTACATCAATTTCCTCTAAAAGCTTGGATAAGAGAACGTAAGCTTCTGGGAATGAATGAAGCTAGATTCAGAGGAGTATTAATATTTCATGAGTTTTTAACAATCACTTTCTGGGGAATTGAAAAGAGGTAGGGAGGCAAGGATAGAAGAAATGAGAAGGTAATTTATTCAGAAAAAAATATATATGCTATTGCAAAGGATCTCAAAGTTTGACAGTAAGAACATTTAAATAAAAGGAACCTATTATAGGATTTCAGTTCATTTCTAATATCTTCATCTAAGGTAGAGTATTACTGATATATAGAGAGATATATAGATACAAATATAGGCACATATATATATATATATATATAGTGTGTGTGTGTGTGTGTGTATATACATATGTGTATGTGTATAAAAACAATCCAAGGATAATCTCATTGCTTATGATTTTATATTTCATCCTATCTGAATTGACAATATTAAAAATTGTGATGGAGGAAATATGTTTGCTTAATTCAATTCTACTTCCCCCTTCCTAACAGAACCTCATTTGTGCTTAATATTCCTCTGAGGTAAGATGATACTACTTCAGAATTAAAGCCAGTCATGAAATCCTATTTCTCTTGATAGGGATTGTTTTGAAGATATGAACCCTAAGACATTTTCTAAGAATGAGTTCTAGGCTTTTGTGAAAGAAACACTAGAGGTGGAAATCAGGGGGTTTTGTTGTTGTTGCTGTTGTTGTTGTTGTTGTTGTTGTTGTTGTTGTAGACATTGTCATTTTTGATATTGTACAGGAAAGTGTTCGTTCAGCAGGCCTATGTTGGTCAAATCTTAAACATTTCTAAGGACTGTTCTCAGGACTGGCCCGTAGCCAGCTTCTAGCTCCTGAGCGTTGAGACCTTGGAATGTTCTACTTGATAAGAGTTTCTTTGTAAGCCTGAGGCACTGGACCATGCTGTTCCAGTCTGACCAGAGAGTTTATGCTAGCTAGCAACGTGATTTGTGGTTTCTGCTCTGCGGAGTCTGGAGTCTGCGAAGCTGATGTCAATCAGGCAGGTGCTACATGGCCTAAGTGACTGATCCCCAATCAAAATCTGGACACAAAGCCGCAGGTGAGCTCGTCTCATTGGCAGTACTTCGAGTGCATTGTTAAATATCCTTCCTGGGAAAGTTAGACACATTTGTGCAACCCCCCTGGGAAGGAACATCTGGAAGTTTATACTTGATTTCTGTCAGACTTTGCCTGCCTGCCTTTTTCTCTTTGCTGATTTTAACTATAAATAATTAGAGTTTAAACTATAGCCATGAGGATAATAGCTTTTGAGTTCTGTGAGTCCTTCTAATGAATCATTGAGCATAAAGATGGTCTTAGAGACACCACCCCCACCCCCACCCCACCCCCGCCCTGACACATATCTGATATCTGATGTTAGCTCTTGAGGCCACTGGGTAAATCAGCCGTAGAATAAAGCCAGTGCTATAAAAAATACAGTCTTATTTTTTTTTTCTTCAGGAAATTATGTTTTCCTAATCATCTACCATGTAGATTTGGGAAATAAAGACATTTTATTATCATTGATGTAAGGTCAAAGAGATTTTTCTTTTTACAGAAAATCAAACAAATTGCTGAAGTATATTTGATACACAAAACGTTGCACATATTTATTATATACGTGTTGAATGGTAATAGCACTTAGCATGAGTTCTATCCTTTCAGCAAATTTTAAGTGTACAACACTGTATTATTAATTGTTGTGCTATGATGTACAATGGATCTCTAGAACTCATTTTAACTATGCCCTTTACCCACTGAACAGCATTTATCCATTTCCTCCTCCCCAGATCCCTTCGGCAGTCACCATTCCATTCTCTGCTTCCGTGAATTTGCTATTTTAGGAGGAATCATACAGCATTTGCCCTTGCATGATTGGCTTATTTCACTTAGCATAATCTCTTCCAGGTTTACCCATGTTGCTGCAAAAGGCAGGATTGTTTTTTTTTTTTCTTTTTTAAAGCTGATTAATCACTGTGATTTTCCAAAAAAAAATTCTGTTTCGTACTTTAGCAGATAAATACCTTTGGATGAGGACAAAGAAAGACTCAGAATATAATCAATTCTTACATATATATGTGTGTGTGTGTGTGTGTGTGTGTGAATAATGAGTTGTAACAGAGTCCCATGCTAGCCGCCTGGTGAATGTTCAACCACCAGTAGTCCCCAGATAAATGCTGGAATAGGAAAGTATCTTTATCATTGTTATGAGATTGTTTTAATTAATTGCTATTTTTTTTCACCTGTATTGGTTGAACGTTAATGAATATTATAATTCTATTGCCCAAATCACCCAACTAAAGGAGGAGAATCAGTTTGTAAGTGTAAGTCCATCTTGTGCCCAAGATTGAGAATCCGAGAAACCACCAAGGAGCCGACCCGATGCAAGTGCACAAGGGTTCATTTGCAAGCTCGAGCTTGGGTCCAAGTGCACCCAACACAGCAGAGCAGGGAGTTGGACCCCGAAGTGGGTTACAGCTGGGTTTTATATAGGCTGGTCTAGGGGATTTTCAGAAGGGGTGGAGGAATTTCTCAAGTTCTGTTTACATTCTGATATGGAGCTTAAGGGCATTGAGCTCTGTTCTGATTCTAAAATGGGAATTTCTACCACGGGGGTGGGCTCTGTTGTCTTTCTGATACGGGATTCTCTGCCGAGGACATTCTGCAGTTTTTCCTGTAAAGTTCAGCTCTTATTCACAGGGGCCTAAGATGGCTGTACTTGTGCTAATGCTAAACTTTAGGTGGGATGGCCTTAATTTTTCTTGGCCTCCACACATCTCAGTACAAACCCATACCAGTTGTTTTATATCATAGAGCTTGTCTTCATTGCCCCTCTCTTTCTATGCCAGTATTTCCCTTTCCTCCCTACACATTCATTTATTTAGTCATCCATGCACTTATTAAGTATATTTTGGATGCCTATTAAGATTCAGGTATCAAACTCAGGACTGGGACAGCAATGATGGGGAAAAAAAAGGAACAGACACTTCCTGCTCTGATGAGATGTCAAACAAGTTATCATTCTATATAAATGCATAATTTGAAAATGAAATAAGCATTATTCATGAGAGGAAAATGACATCATATATCAAAGATACACTGACTATCACAGAAGGCGTTTTTGAAAAAAAAAATAGTACATTAGATGAGATGACCAAAATTATTATGAATTAACCAGGCCAGGGTATAGGACTGTGCTTTTCAATACCCTAGCTGCTAGTCATATGTATCTATGGAGCACTAGAAATCCCAGAACAAAATGAGATACAAAGGAAGTGTAAAATACACTCTGGCCTTCCAAGACTGAGTACAAAAAGGAGGATGAAAATTATGCAGCAGAGAAGACGATGGCCCCTCTAGGATGAGCCACCATGCCCAACAACATCCACTGGCTTCTCCCTGGAAGAGAGAAAAGCTTTTTGAAAATGTTTTCCTGGAAACCTGGAGTACAGATTTTATGCTCACTTTTTAAAGAAGAGATATGATTAAGAAACATAAACATGGAAGTTATTTGGGATCTAGTAGGCATGTGAATGTGATTCAAAGGGAATTTAAATCACATTGGAATAGTTTCAATAGTAAACAAAAGGCAAAAAAAAAAAAAAAACAAAGGTAAGTGGAAAGTATAAATGTTTTTCTTTTTTTTTAAACAGTTTAAGAGGTAGAAAAGAGAGATCCTAGAAGAAGAGGAGGAACACTTCAAGGTCTTTTTGTCTGCTTGTTTTTAGTCATATTTTTAAACTTATTTTTATTTACTGTTTTTTAAGAAGCCAGTACAACATTTTATTTCATGCCATAAGTCATTATGCCAATGAATTTCTAAAAAAAAAAAAAAAAGATAGGTTCCCCCCCCAAAAAAAAGAGAAATATTTAAGTATTATAGTGCTAGTTGCTTTAAGAAAGCTCACTCAAACTTGGTATTTTATACAAATTATGAAAAATTGTTGCAGACAGAATCTAGAGATTTATATTTATTCTATGGATATTAATCCTTTATTTTAACTTCATACTTGTTTGGCAAGTTTTTATTTATTTTTTTTGCGACACAATTGCTTCTTTTTAAAATATATTTTGTATTTGAGTATAGTTGTTACGTGTTACATTAGTTTCAGGTGTACAACTTTTTTTTTTTTAAGATTTTATTTATTTATTCATGAGAGACAGAGAGAGAGAGAGAGAGCGAGAGAGAGGCAGAGACCCAGGCAGAGGGAGAAGCAGCCTGGGACTGAAGGGAGCCTGACGTGGGACTCAATCCTGGGTCTCCAGGATCACTCCTTGGGCCAAAGGCGGTGCTAAGCCACTGAGCCACCCAGGCTCCCCTCATGTGTAAGACTTAATGATTTGACGAGTTTAAACATTATGCTATTTTCAGCACAAGTGTAGCTACCATCTTTCCCATTTCAATGCTATTACAATATCATTGACCATATTCTTTATCCTCTGCTTTTTATTCCTGTGACTTACTGATTCCATAACTGGTGGTCTGCATCTATTCTCACCTTTACCTGTTTTGCCCAACTCCCCCTCCACCCCACAACCCTCAGTTCTCTGTATTTATAGTTCTGATTCTGTGTTTTTGTTGTTGTCATTCATTTTTTTAGGTTTAATTCATAAGTAGAATCATATGATATTTTTCTTTCTCGATTTATTTAACTTAGTATAATACCCTCTAGGTCCATCCATGTTGTCTCCAAAGGCACAATTTCATCCTTTGTACAGCTGTGTAATTTTCTATTATACATATACCCATTTTTCTGTATCCATTTGTCTATTGACGGACACTTTGGCTGCTTTCATTTCTTGGCAATTGTAAAGCTGCAATAAACATAGGGGTGCATATATCTTATTGACTTTGTGTTTGTTTTCCCCAATAGTGGAAATATTGGATCATAAGGTATTTCTATTTTTAATTTTTTGAGGAACCTCCATATTGTTTTCCTCAGTGGTTACACCAGTTTGCATTCCTACCAACAATGCACAAGGGTTCCTTTAACTCCACATCATTACCAACAATTATTGTTTCTTGACTTCTTGATTTTAGTCATTCTAACAGGTTTGAGGGGATATCTCATTATGGTTTTGATTTGCATTTTCCTGATGATGAGTGATGTTGAGCATCTTTTCATGTGTCTTCCCTGGAAAAATGTCTATTCAGGTCCTCTATTCATTTTTTAATGAGATTGTTTTTTTAGTGTTGAATTAATACCTTCTTTATATATTCTGAATATTAATCCTTATCCCATATGTCATTTGCAAATATGTGCTGTCATTCAGTAACTTACTGTTTTCTTGATTGTTTCCTTCATTGTGCAGAAGCTTTTTATTTTGATGTAGTCCCAATAATTTATTTTTGTTTTTGTTTCCCTTGCCAGAGAAGAAATATCTAGAAAAATGTTGCTATGGCTGATGTTAGAGAAATTACTGCCTGTATTCTCTTCTAGGATTTTTTTTATGGTTTTATGGTTTCAGATATCACATTTAGGTCTTTAATCTATTTTTAGTTTATTATTGTATATGGTGTTAGAAAGTATTCAGTTTCATTATTATATATATATATATATATAGCTGTCCAGGTTTCCCAGCACCACTTATGAAAAAGACTGTCTTTTACCCACTGTATATTCTTGCTTCCTTTGTCATAGGTTAATTTACTATATGAGTTTACTTCTGAGGTCTGTTCTGTTCCATTGATCTATGTATCTGTTCTTGTGCCATTACCATACTCTTTTGATTTCTACAGCTTTGTAGTATATCTTGAAATCCAGAATTGTTAATACCTCCAGCTTTGTTCTGTTTCTCAAGATAACTTTGGCTATTTTGGGTCTTCTGTGATTCCATACAAATTTTAGGATTATTTGTTGGTTTTGTGAAAAACTCTGTTGGTATTTTGATAGGAATTACATCAAATCTTTAGGTTGCTTTGGTTAATATGCACATTTTGACAAGATTAATTCTTCTAATCCATGAGCATGGAATATCTTTCCATTTGTGTCATCTTCAGTTGACACAAAGATTAAGTTTATTCCTAGGGATTTTATTCTTTCTGGTGTAATTGTGAATAGTGTTTTTACTTGTCTTTCTGCAATTTCATTACTTGGGTATAGAAACGCTACCAATTTGGGGTATTAATTTTATATTCTACCACTTTAGTGAATTCACTTATTATTTCTAATAGTCTTTTTGTAGAGTCTTTAAGATTTTCCAGGTACAGTATCATGTCATCTACAAATAGTAACAGTTTAATTCCTTCTTTTTCAATATGATATCTCTTATTTCTTTTTCTTCTCTGATTGCTGTGACAAGGACTTCCAGCACTATGTTGAAAAAAGTAATGAAAATGGACATCTTTGTCTTGTTCCTGACCTTAAAAGGGAAGCTCTCAGTTTTTTACTGTTGAGGAAGATGTTCGCTATGGGTTTTTCCTATACAGCCTTTATTATGTTGAAGTATGTTCTCTCAAACCACATTTGTTGAGAGGTTGTCTGTTTGTTTGTTTTTCTAATGATAAATGGATGTTGAATCTTGTCAAATGTTTTTATGCACCTTTGAAGGTGATCATATGATTTTTATCCTTCATTATGTTTATGTGGTGTATGACATTGATTTATTTGCATGTTTGCATCCTGGGAATAAATCCCACATGATGGTGGTGAATAATCTTTTTAATGTATTGTTATATGCAGTTTGCTAATGTTTTGTTGAAGCATTTTCATCTATGTTCATTAGGGATACTGGATTGTAGTTTCCTTTTGTTGCGGTGCTTTTGTCTTTGCCTAGTTTTGGTGTCAAGGTAATGCTGCCCTCATAGAATGTATATGGAAGCTTTTGTTCCTCTTCTATTTTTTTCCCTCTATCTAAGTATTAACACTTCTGTAAATGTCTGATAGAATTTACTTGTGAATCCATTTAGTCCTAGACTTTTGTTTTTAGTACTTTTTGATTATCAATTCAATTTTGGTAATCAGTCTGTTAATATTTTCTATTTCCTCTTGGTATAGTTGTAGAAGATCGTATATTTCTAGGCATTTATCTACTTTCTAAGTTGTCCAGTATGATTGCATGATTTTTCATAGCATTCTCATAATCCTTTGCATTTCTGTGGTATCAGTTGTTACTTCTCCTTTCGCATTTCTGATTTTATTTATTTTTTGTCCTTTTTCATTTTTCTTGATGGGTCTGGCTAAGGGTTTGTCGATTTTATTTATTTTTTCAAAGAACCACTCTTGGTTTCATTGAATTTTTTTTCTACTGTTTTTTACTTTCCGTTTCATTTATTTCTGCTCTGATCCTTATTATTTCCTTTCTTCTACTCACCTTGGACTTAATTTGTTCTTTTTCTAGTTCCTTTACACATGAGGTTAAATTGCTTATTTGCATCTTTTTCTTGTTTCTTGAGGTAGGCCTGTATTGTAATATCCTTTCATCTCAGAACTGCTTTCACTCTCTCCCAGAGATTTTGGACTATTGCGTTTTCATTTTCATTTGTCTCCATGTATTTTTTATATTTCTTCTTTGATGGCTTTATTGACCCATTGATTATTTACTGTCATGTAGTTTAGTCTCCTTGCATTTGTGTTTTTTCTCATTTTTTTCTTGTGATTTATTTCTAGTTTATATTGTGGTCAGAAAAGACATGGTATGATTTCAACCTTCTTAAATTTATTGAGGCCTGTTTTATGGTCTAATATGTGATATGCTCTGGAGAATGTCCCATGTGCATTTAAAAAGAATGTGTATTCTGCTATTTTTGGATGGAATGTTCCATGTATATCTATTATGTCAATCTGGTCCATTGTGCCATTCAAAGAAATTGTTTTCTTATTGATTATCTGTCTAGATTATCTATCTATTGATGTAAGTGGAGAATTAAAGTCCCCCTACTAAAATAAATAAATAAATAAATAAATAAATAAATAAATAAATAAATAAATAAATTCCTCTATTTATAATACTGATGTATTACTATTAATTTCTCTTTTTATGTCCATTAATATTTGCTTTATGTATTTAGGTGCTCCAGTGTTGGAGGCATGGATATTTACAACTGTTACATTTTCTTGTTGGATTGATCTCCTTATCATTATGTGATGCCCTACTTTGTCTCCTGTCACCATCTTCGTTTTAAAATGTTTTGTCTGGTATAAGTATTGCTACCTCAGCTTTTTTTTTTTTTTTTTTTTTTTTCACTTCCACTTGCATAGTTAATGTTTTTCCAACCTTTCACTTTCAGTTTGTATGCATCTTTAGGTCTGAGGTGAGTCTCTTATAGACAGAATATAGTTAGATCTCATTTTTTTATCCATTCCACCATCCTATGTCTTTTGATTACAATATTTAGGCCACTCACATTTAAAATAATTATCAAATGATTGTACTTATGGACATTTTTTTTCAATTTATTTCGGTCTATCTGGTATTCTTTGTTCCTTTCTTCTTCTCTTCTCTCTTCCTTTTTGATCAGTGATTATCTATAATGATTTATTTGGTTTTCTTTCTCTCTCTATTTTTTTGTGTATGTATCATAGATTTTGGGTTTGTGGTTACCATGAGGTTCATATATAACATTTTAAGTAAATAGCAGTCCTTATTAATTTGGTAGTCATTTAAGTTTAAACACATTCTTGAGGGAGGAGGAAAAAGAAAAAAGGAAAAAAAACTTTCTTTTACTTGCCTTTTTACTTTCTTCTCCACATTTTATGTATATGTTGTCATATTTTACATCTTTTTATTCATATTATTCTTATGCCTAATTATGGCCATTTCTTTTCAACTTAAAGAAGTCCCTTTAAGATTTCTAATAAGGCTAGTTTATTGCTGATAAGCTCCCTTATCTTTTGTTTATCTTGGAAACTCTTTATCTCTTCTTCATATCTGAATGATAACCTTGCCAAGTAGAGTATTCTTGGTTGTAGGCTTTTTCCTTTCAGCACTTTAAATATATCAAGCCGCTTTCTTTTGGCTTAAAGAATTTCTGCTGAAAAATCAGCTGATGCCTATTAAATTTTCTCTTGTAGGTAACTTTTTGTTTCTTTCTTGCTGCTTTTAAGATTCTCTCTTTATCTTTAACTTTTGGCTTTTTAATTCTTATATGCCATGGTATGAACCATTTTGAGTATCTTGCTAAAACTGTCAGTGCTTCTTGGACTTGATGTCTATTTCCTTCTGTAATTTAGAGAAGTTTTCAGTTATTATTTCTTCAAATAAATTTTCTACACCTCTCTTTTTTGGGGGGGTGGGGGGACACCTATAATACAAATGTTCTTCAGTGATCTCTTAATCCTCATTTTTTTAAAAATTCTTTTCTCTTTTTGCTGTTCAGCTTGTGTGCTTTTCATTACCCTGTCTTCCTGATCACTGGTACATTCTTCTGCATCCTCTAATCTGTTGATTCTCTCTAGCATGTTTTTTATTTCAGTTATCGTATTCTTCAACTCTGGTTCTTTCTAATATTTGCTATCTCTATTGAAATTCTCATGAGTTCTTCCATTTTTTTTTCTCTCCAGCCTGATGAGTAGCTATATAATCATTACTTAAATTCTTTATCAGACATATTCCTTATCTCTGTTTTATTTAGTGTTTTTTCCAAGATTTTTTTTCCTTGTTCTTTCTTTGAGTATATTCCTCTGTCTCCCCATTTTGCTTGACTTCTGTGTTTGTTTCTATGGATTAAGTGAAACAGCTACTTCTATAGTTGTAGCGGTCTTGTGTATAACGTTCCCTATGCAGACTGCGTGCTTGATGACTTGCTGGCTGGCTGGACCTATGGGTGTTTATGTTTATTATTCTTTTAAACCACAACTTTTTCCAGAAAAAAAATAATAATAAAAGAAAAAAGAAGTAAAGAATAAAGAGAACAAGGAAGAAAAGAACAAAACCAAAAAAAAAAAAAAAAAAAAAGACAAGACAAAATATAAAAATTTAAAAACCAAAACAGCAACACAACAAACCACAAAACTAAGGCTTATTTTATGTGCCCCAGCACCATAAAGTGGCTGGTGTGGATTAGTAGACCCTGGGCTCACAAGCCCACCATGATGAATGGACTTACCTACTATGATGTCCAGACCTTGCTCTAGTCCAGATTTTTAAGGTAAGGTGAGAATGTAAAACATGTTGTTCTCCAGTCCCTCTGACCTTGAAAGCTTTTCTGTGGGTCCTCTGTCTCTTGCCAGAGTTCTAGTGTTCTCTTTTATATGCTAGTTTCTCTTTTAAAGTAGGGCTTTTTTCTATACCCAAGGACAGAAGGACCTATCTGTTCTGGGTTCCTCAGTACAATCCCTCCCCACAGCGATTTGCAGTGTTGGGGTAAAGGTTCCATTTGTTACTGCATGTTCATTCTCTCTTACTATTCCTTTGCTATTCTATCTTTGGTTGTTCAGTAGTTGTTTAGTCAGCTCTCAGTTCTTTAGGAAGAACTGTTGTATAAATAGGTGTAATTTGGTATGTTCTGTGGAGGAGGTGAGTTCAGGGCCTTCCTATAACACCATCTTAAACCATAACTCTCAAGAAAGTCATATTTAAGTATGATCCATGAGAGAGAATGTGAATATGAACATAAATATAAAAAAGAGGTAACTGAGAATGTAAGGGTAAGTTTTCAGAGGAGCAGTTATTTGATATCTCAAAGTATAGTGGAAGGACCAGTTTCCTTGGCAAGTTACTTAATATTCTATATTAATCTCTACTTAATCACATCATACTGTATCTTTAGGATATTGTCTTCTGACTGCCAGCTAGCCAATGTTGTAAAAAGTGTCACTCTTTTGGGATAATATAGTTTGACCTCCTAAGACATTCAAGTAGCACACCCCTAGTGCCCAAAAGAATGACACACAAGTAAAGAAGGCATAATAGTAGAAGAAATGTGGGTAGCATCCCTGAAACCTTACCTTTGTATTCTACTCTGTGCTTTCCAGCATACAACTGATCCTAGATTTAGTATTTTGAAGACCTGAATAGAGATGCAACTGAGTTTTCTAAAGTTCTCTTTTATATACTTACTTCCTCCCTTTTTTCTATGAGTTCCTTATTAGTCTAAAGCCATCCACAGGGAGGCTGTCAGAATATTGTAAAATTAGAATTTTTTCCAAGTACTGTGATTGCACTATTCACCTTATTCACTATATTCTATAATTATTATTTAATGATTAACTCAATAATATAACACTTTCTCAAACTCCAGAGTGCTTTTTACATAATTAATACGTAGAAGGATTAATTTCTCCACTATTAAGATTTAAGGTTGATTGTAGAAATCATTACAAGTACTTCTAAGACATTATATAATAGTTAAGAAAATAAAAGAAGGGTGGTTACCTGTTTAATGCCAAAAGAAAATAAACTTTCTGAGTCCAAAGCAAAGTCTAGCTCTAATGCCCCAATGGAGTTATCCTTTTGAGGGAATGGGCCACATAATCTTTCATATACCATTGACTGGGCTTTGCATTTCAACACTCCAACAGAAAATGTGTGTTTTTAGGAGGTGAGACATGCAGTTGAATTGGTTCAGAGCCATGTATAACAATGAGTCAGACTTCATTGCCATTCCTAAGAGCCCATTTGCAAGGATCTATGCAAGTGGGTACTTGTTTCACATTTTGGGAATGATTGTTCAATAATATGTTAGTTCAAAGAACTAATTATTTTTACCTTTTAAATATCCTCTTCCTTTTTCTCTACCATCAGTTAGAGAACTTTCATGAGAAAAACAAGATTTAGGCCTTATTCACAAATTCAAAGCTATGCATGAGAAGCCAGCCATGGAGCATGATGCACATTCTACATTCTCAGACATAGCCTAAAGTCTTTTCAGACTAGGACAGTTAATTTAGTAGCTCATTAGTAAATAAACGGATTTCATAGCACCTGTTTCTAGTACCAATTCTTATGAAAAGCAAGAACCAAGACCTGAGAGCTCATAAGGTAGCCTACGTGTGGGGGGAAAAAAATGAATTTACATAGAGTTTTGAATCTCCTTTTGAAATATTGGAAAATTTGTCAACATGACACCTTTTCACAATTGATTGAGCATAGGTAATAGATGCCCTTCCTTTTTTTTTTTTAAGATTTTATTTGTTTATCCATGAGAGACATAGAGAGGCAGAGACACAGGCAGAGGGAGAAGTAGGCTCCTTGCAGGAAGCCTGATGTGGGGCTCAATCTGAGGACCCCAGGATCACGACCTGAGCCAAAGGCAGATGCTCAATCACTGAGCTATCCAGTGCCCCTAGATGCTCTTCTTTAGAGAGGGTATTCTCCATGTCCATATATTTCTTACTGTCCCTCTGACACTGAATTCTAGTGTGAACTTACTCTTCTGCTGACCCATTTCATTGATACCTCATAATTGTCTGAGTCCTGTAAATATCTTAATTGGCAACCCCTAATCAAAAGAAAAATTCTCTAAACATCTTGCATGAAAACAGCTATTTTACAATTTCATTAAGCATTGACTTCACTAGGATGAGAGTGGGACGAGAATTCATAGCAGAAAAACAGGATACTAAGGTGTAACAGTAGTCTCTGCCAGCATCCATAAATTGACTGTAGGCTAGTTCTGAAACCCAGTTATGCAAGCCATTTTAACCTACCTAGTGTGGGAAATAAACAACCAGTGCCATATGGATAAAGGAAATTATGAAAAAAATCTCTAAAATTGTGATTGTGGTCATATTATGTGCTAACACTGAGCTATTGTTTTCTAAAAGAGGCAGTTTGTATCATGTGGTGCTTATGAGGAAAGAAAACTTGAATACAGATTTCATCCTCATTTGCATTACTTTTTTCTTAAACTAATGAAGGTAAACACATGTCTTAACTTTTTAAAGGCATAAAAAACTCCAAACTTCAAAACTATAACTATTAAAATATTGAGTAATACTAAGATATTGAGGAATAGCAATCTTAATAACAATTAGAGATGTTATTTAGTGCACAAATAACCCAAAATATTACTAAGATCACAGAGAATATAATAACTAAAATGTTTGCTAGTAGAGTAATAGCAATGTGTGCAAGATAATCATGTGAAATGCTAAAGATCAAAATGTATTTAGTAAAACTGAAAGATAAGATTTCAAAATTTTGAAATATGTCCACAACTTGATAAACTAGCCAACAGGACATCAACTGCATTAAAATTTTCTCAGGTTATAAGCCCTTTGGAAGATAATTCTCAATGACTCTCTTGTCTTTCTGTGATGTTATAAGAAGAGGTACCAGTAGCTTTTGTTTTGGACTATCTTTTCAAAGATGCTTATATTTCAAGTGACCTTAGAATATAAAGATACTGTCTCTCTGAAAGGAACAAAGATGGAACCTGTTTACTTATAGCCTAACATAAAAGATTTGAGTTAATTAAACTCAGGATTCCTCAACCATCGTCAACCTTATAGCTGACTTGTAAGCTTGCAAAGATTCCTCAACCATCACAGCATCTATCTGGGATGTTCTATGCTGTCCCTGTGAGACTGGGGAACAGAGACAACTGATATGCATGGTAAGCTTATGCTGCTTACTGTCCCAAGATGATAGGGTCCTCCCTCTGATCCAGGATTCTCATATCTTCTGTCATCATCCATAATGGTGTAATAGACTAAATCGTTAGTTCAATAGGATAAAATCTCAGACCCTTCCCACTTCTTAACAATGCAGTGTGCTCTAAGCCTACATTCTTATGACAGTAACTGAATCCAATTTTCCAATCTTTCCAAATTCTGGATTGTGACTAGAAGTTGATTTTTACAGTTACCTGAGCATATAGTTCTGGATTCATTTATTCAATTTTTCAATCTTTTTTTTTCTCATGACGTATTCATATCATGCCCCAGTTCATTGATTTAACAGTAGAAATGAAATGTATAAACATTAAATCCACAACAAACCCCCACCATGACAAACCTCTCTGAATCTCTCTGCTTCTGACCTCTACCTGTAGTACAAAATTAAGCAGATAGAAATTAGCTAGAATAAGAATATTGGGTGTTGCATCCTGCCAGGTCAACTAATTTTGGACATCCATCATGACCTAAAATGTAATACTGACATTGGAACTTCCTTAATGCACAATAATAACTTTATAGTTGACTTTTAAGTTTCCAAAGATTTGAAAACATATGTGAGAAGTTGTCTTGCTATTTCTGTTAAGGAGCTCATATTAGGTATCCCATTCAAAATTGTGCAGTTAGAGCTGACGCTCTTTCTGTGATCACATTGATAGAATTACAATTTTTAGTGTACAGATTCCATGGTTTCACTTCTGCTCTTGGCTTTTGATTTGGAATAGCTCAAGTTGTTATTTCTATTATATTATCTATAATTCCCTGCTAAAGTAGCATTGTATGGTAATATCCATGTGGGACAAGTTTCTGAAAATGAATGACAGTTAAAGTTTAAAATAACTGTGTGTCACAGAAATACATCTTTCTTCTTTTTTAACTCACCTGACAGATTCGCCTGTAGAACCCTATTGGTAGTGAAAAAGATCCCAGGTCAATTTGTTCCTTATCAGTCAAGAGCTTTGAAAAGCCTGACTGTAGATATTATAGTTATCTTTTCTTGTTAGGCTACAGGGAAAATAAGTTATGTGGCACAAAGATCCAAAGCTTATTCATGAAATTTCCCTGATAATGGTGCTAACAAAAGGGTTATCACTCTTCCTATAAGACCTCTGAGAGGTAATTCATGAAATGTGAGATTTCAAAGAGCACCCAAATCTTTGCCATTATCTATATGATACCCACGAGTCCCTCAATTTTCTTGTAAGTTTATTAGAGATTAAAAAAATATAGAGAGAGCTGTAGCTTCTCCAATATACTGATAAGGAGAAGAGTGAGCCTAAGCATTGGGAATTTAGCTAAGCTACTCCATGATATTGCTGCCTCAGCATCCATTGTCTTTGGCCCAGTTGCCTGTGGGGACTGGGAACAACAGTTCCCTCATGCAAGTGCTGGTTCCAAGTAGCAGCCTACAGAGCCACAACAAATGTAGGTTATTGATATGACTCCAATGATCCTTGTGGCAATAGTCTCTCCCATTTCCTAGGGTCTTCTCTTTGTTTATGTCTTAAATAAGACTTCTGTGGAGCTTATAAAAATTCTTTTTTTTTTTAAAGATATTTATTTATTCATGAGAGACAGAGATAGAGAGGCAGAGACCTAGGCAGAGGGAGAAGCAGGCTCCATGCAGGGAGCCCGATGCAGGACTCACTCCCAGGACCTCGGGATCACTACGTGAGCCAAAGGCAGATGTTCAACCACTGAACGACCCAGGCACCTCGAGGTTATCAAAATTCTTAACAAAATTATCAGACAGCTTTTACTGGTTTGAATCAAACAATCCACCTGTAGCCAGGGAACTTCAAAACACTTCATCCGTGGACCCCAACTTCATCCATAGTCCCCAAATATCAGGTCCTGTAACTCTTCCTGTCCTCTGCCTTGATCTCGCTGTGCCACTTTTGGAGGCATGCCATGTATTTCCTCCATTTCCTCTTGTGGTCTTGTGGTCTTTTGTCAAACACTGGCTCATTGTCTGACACACTGCACTCCATATAACAAATGTTAATATAACAAAGTCAAGTGAAAACTCTGAGCAAGAGAGCAATTCTTATATGATTAGCTTAGTATAACCTTTTTTGGGAATACTTCCTTAACAGTGCTTCACTTCTAATGCCACCTCTATCCCTAGCCAATCTTATACGGATGCCCTTTATCTATTCCTCATGTTTCTTAGGTTTTCTCCCTGCAGGGATAGACCTGTAGACAGTGTTATTTTCTATTTAAGACAGAACTCTTTGAGGTGAGTGATTATGTCTGATTTTTGCGTGTCCAGTACATGGAGCATTCTATGTCATATGATGGGTATTCCTAAACATTAACAGGATGAACAATTATTTTCAGCATTTTCTGCACAATTTTCTGTGCATAAGAGATTCAGAAAGTTTTATCTGAGCAAAATCATGGCATTCAAATTATTACTCTTGTGAGTGATCTGACTTTGACTTTGTGATCTCAATTCTAAAATCTGAATTTCTTCATATTCTCAGAAGTGTTACTTTCTAGTCGTTTCTTAGAACTTTTTATCAAGGATTAGGGATTTCTTTGACATCCTTCTAAATTATTTTATGGATATAAGCCTCAGTTGTACTATAACATATTACATTTCTGGCAAAAAAAAATGATGAATGAAAATTTTTTTTATGTCTGGATTTGAAAAATATGCTACATATGGATATGTAGCAGTAGATATTAAGACCAGATTTTGTCATATTTTGTCTCAGTAGTTGTGATAAGGCCAAAAACAAAGATGATTTTGTTTATCCATCAGTTTAAATGACATTATTTATAGCAGAACTGGTATATAGTTGAGATGCATTCTCCTCCCTCCAGCACCACCTTTAATATTCAGGCACTAAGTATAATACATACTATGATACTGGGGAAACTGGAGAAGGTGGACAGCAGTCATTTTTTGTACCCTGCTGCATTTTATACTATTCTAATTCTTGGATTACTTTTATTCTAGCTGAGCTAGGTATGCTTCTGTTGACTGCTTACTGGCCTATGGGACATTATTATATTTTCAAAGCTCCTACAACTCGTCACGCCTCCCAGAATGTGTTAGTGAATATAATTCTGTATGATACTAACCAAAGTTAAGTATCCAGAGAACCTAGAAATAGGCTGAAATTTCTTTGGCATATGACCCTTTATCAGGGATATAAGGCCATATATGCAAATTAGGTCACAGGAAACGCCCTGACTATTCTATAGTCCCTAAGGTAGATATGCAAACTAAACTTTAATAGATAGTGACCCTGGGTTAATTAAATACAACATGTAATCTATTTATATTTTGTTAGTGGATCTAGCTGCCTGAAACTTGAATTAAATAAGACTTTACCTAGAAAGAAGCAAAAATTCAAATTATCAAATATTTTACTCTCATGTTTGATCTAGTAAACGTATATAAAAAGTGAATAGGAACACCTATTAAGTATTTTTTATCATTGCTTCATCTTAAAATTATAAATAAATTAGAAAATTATATAAAAGAATTAATAAAATTGTTAAGCCCCTAGCCAGACTTATGTAAAAGAAAACAGAAAGGACCCAAATAAATAAAATAAGGAATGAAAGAGAAGAGATCACAACAACAGAATAAATACAAATGATTAGAAGTATTAAGAGAAATTATATGCCCACAAATTAGGCAATATGGAAGAAATGCATACATTCCTAAAAACATATAAGCTACCAAAACTGAAACAGGAAGAAATAGAATATTTGAAAAGACCTATGACCAGCAAAGAAATTGAATCAGTAATCAAAAATCTCCCAACAGAGACAAGGCCAGATGCAGGTCCAGATGGCTTCCCAGGTGAATTCTCCCAAACATTTAAAGAAGCATTAATTCCCATTCTTCTCAAACTGTTCTAAAAAATATATAAATGAAAGGAAAATTTCCAAACTCATTCTACAAGGCCACCATTACCTTGATTCCAAAACCAGACAAAGAGGAAACTAAAAAGAATTACAGGCCAATATCCCTAATGAACATAGATGCAAAAATTCTCAACAATATACCAGCAAATCAAATCTAATAGTACATTAGAAGAATTATTCACCACCATCAAGTGGGATTTATTTCTCAGTGTGAGTGTGGTCCAATACTGGAAAATCAATCAAAATGATACACATTAATAAAAGAAAGGATAAGAATCATATGATCTTCTCAATAGATACAGAAAAAGTATTTGGCAAAATACAGCATTCATACTTGATAAAAACCCTCAACAAGGTAGGAATAGAAGAACCACACCTCAACATCATAAGGCCATATACAAAAGATCCACAGCTAATAGCATCCTCAGTGGAGGAAAACTAAGTTTTTCCTCTATGGTCAGGAAGAAGAGAGGGATGTCCACTCTCACCATTGTTATTTAACATAGTACTAGAAGTCCTAGCTTCAGGAATCAGACAACAAAAAGAAGTAAAAGGCACCACATAAGCAGGGAAGAAGACAAACTTTGTTCACAGATAACATGATACATTGCAGATACGTGAAAGCCCAAAAGACTCCATCAAGTAATTATTAGAACTGAAATCGAATTCAGCAAAATCACAGGATACAAAATCAATGTACGAAATACGTTCAGATAAAAGATCTGTACTCTGAAAACTATAGAATACTTGTGAAGGAAATTGAAGAAGACACAAAGAAATGGAAAAATATACCATGCTCATGGGTTGGAAGGAAAAGTATTGTTAAAATGTCTATACTATCCAAAGCAATCTACACATTTAATGCAATCCCTTATCAATATACCAACAGCATTTTTCACAGAAATAGAAGAAACAATTCTAAAATTTGTATGGAACCATAAAAGACCCCAAATAGCCAAAGCAATCTTGAAAAAGAAAAGTTGGAGGCATCACAATTACAGACCTCAAGCTCTATTACAAAGCTATAGTCACCAAGACAGTAGGGCACTGGGATAAAAACAGACACATAGGTCAATAGAACAGAATAGAAAATCCAGAAAGGGACCCACAACTATATGGTCAACAAATCTTCAACAAAGCAGGAATGAATATCCAGTGGGAAAAGACAGTTCCTTCAAAAAAGAGTCTCTTCGGACTTTCCCAAAGTCTCTTGGGAAAACTAGATAGCAACATGAAGAAGAATGAAACTGGACCGCTTTCTTACACTATTCACAAAAATAAATTTAAAATGAGTAAGAGACCCAAGTGTGAGACAAGAAACCATCAAAATCCTAGAGGAGAACACAGACAGCAACTTCTTTGACCTCAGCTGTATCAAATTCTTACTAGACACATCTCCAGAGACAAGGGAAACAAAAGCAGAAATTAACTATTGGGCCTTCATCAAGATAAAAAGTGAAGGAAACAGCAAAACTAAAAGGCAACCTATGAGATAGGAGAAGATATTTGGAAATGACATATCTGATAAAGGGTTAGTATCCAAAATCTATAAAGAATTTATCAAACTAAATATCAAAAAAATTAATCCAGTAAGAAATGGACAGAAGACATGAACAGACATTTTTCCAAAGAAGACATCCAGATGGCTAACAGATACAGGAAAGATGCTCAACATCATTCATCATCAGGGAAATACAAATCACAACTACAATGAGATACAACCTCATGCGTGTCAGAATGGCTAAAATTGACAACACAGGAAAACAACAGATGCTGGCAAGGATGCAGAGAAAGGGGAACCCTCTTGCACAGTTGATGGGAATGCAGTTTGCAGCCACTCTGGAGAACAGTATGGAGGTGCCTCAAAAATTTAGAACTAGAACTACTCTAAGATCCAGCAATTGTACTGCTAGGTATTTATCCAAAGGATACAAAAATACAGATTCAGAGGGACACACGCACCCTGATGCTGTAGAAGCATTACCTACTATAGCCAACATGTCCTTCAACTGATGCATGGGTAAAGAAGATGTGGTGGGTATATATATATATATATATACACACACACACATATATATAACACATATATATAAAATATAGTAATTATGTGTTTTATATATTATTACATTATATATTATAAAATGATATATACTTAATATTATATAATCCCAAGAGACATGATATATCATGGAAAAATATATACATACATACACATACATATATATATATATGTATATATATATAAATTACTCAGACATAATAAAGAATGAAATCTTGGGCAGCCTGGGTGGCTCAGCGGTTTAGCACTGCCTTAGGCCCAGGGCCTGATCCTGAAGACCGGGGATTGAGTCCCACGTCGAGCTCCCTGCATGGAGCCTGCTTCTCCCTCTGCCTGTGTCTCTCTCTCTCTCTCATTCTCTCTCTATGTCTCTCGTGAATAAATAAAGAAAATCTTTAAAAAAAATTAAATCTGACATTTGCAACAACGTGGATGGAACTGGAATGTATCATGTTAAGTGAAATAAATCAGTTGGAGGAAGACAAATACTGTATGATTTCACTCATATGTGGAATTTAAGAAACAAAACAAAGGAACATAGGGAAAAGAAACAAAAAAATAGAAGCAAACAAAAAAACATACTTTTAACTATAGAGAACAAACAAGATTCTGGAGGGAGGTAGGTGGGGATGGGCTTCATGAGTGATAAGTTTTAAGTAGGGCATTTGTGATGAACACCAGGTGTAATATGTAACTGATGAATCACTAAATTCTCCTCCTGAAACCAATATTACATTCTATGTTAGCTACCTAGAATTTAAATAAAATCTTTAGCAGAAAAGACAGAAAAAATACAAATGCAAAAAAATAAATAAATAAAATTTAAAAATCAAAAAAAAAAAAAAAAAAAGGAAGAGTGGGATGCCTGGGTGGCTCAGTGGTTGAGCATCTGCCTTTGGCCCAGAGCGTAATCCCGGGATCTGGGATCAAGTCCCACATCAGGCTCCTTGCAGGGAGCCTGCTTCTCCCTCTGTCTCTCGCTGTGTCTCACATGAATAAATAAATAAAAATATTTTTTAAAAAAGAATACAAAAGTGTAAATAACAGTAAAATCACTGATAATAACACAGTTCTAAGGCAACAGTTGTTAGTTATCTTGGCATAAATATACCAAAATAAGTTAGTAGTAGCACATTTCTTATAGGGCCCTTGTAAGAATTTTTGATGTTAATACATATAAAAATATTCATATTAATACCTGGTACATTAGTAAATGCTATAAAACAGCTATAATTATTTAATGTCTGGGTATTATTATATTTTATATATATCAACCAGTTTGTTCCATTCGTCCCTAAAGTTGGAAATTATTTTTCCAATATTTATAAATAAAAATGATTTGATGATCTTTCTATAAAACATATAGCTACTTTTAAGATAATTTTTCCTTGAGGATATCTGCACATGTCCAACGATTTGACCAAAAACAGAATTTGAAGACATTTGATACATATTGATAAATTTTCTCCCCCAAGAAGAAGGCACATACATAAAAAGTCACCAGGAGTTTATAAGAGTGACTTATCATTGAATAACATAAATACTCATTTTTTAATGGCATCACACTATTAATTTTAAATTGAAGTTATTTCATTACATACAGAATGGAATATACATTTATGTGTTCTAATATGTTATGAGTTGATTTGTGTTACCCCAAAATTCATATGCTGGAGTTCTAGCACCTAGGACCTCATAATTTGAAAGTAAGGTCATTACTGATGTACTTAGGTGAGGATGAGGCCATATGGGGGTAAGGGGGGCCCCTGATGTCCTTCTGAAATGAGGGGTTCCTATACAGACAGACAGACGCAGGAAGACCACCAGTGAAGTTGAAGGCAAAGCTGACAGTGAAGAGGAAGAAGCCAAGGGACACTAAAGGAACCATCAAATCACTGGAAACTAGGAGAGAGGCTGGGACCAGATTTCTCCCTCATGGTCCGCAGAAGGTCTGATGGCTTCCAGAACAGGAGACAATAATTTTCTCTTGTTCTAAGCCACCCACCTTGTGGGACTTTGTAAGGTCAGCCTTCATAAACTAATAATATACTGCCTTTGGGATTTCTTCTTTAGTAAGTGACCTGTGTGAATTCTTTCCCCATTTACATGCCAGGCTTGCCATACTTTTCTTTCGTATTTGATGTGTTCTTTTACAGAGTAGTGTGTGCTGTCCCTTGCTCTAATATGTTCACTGGCACCTATGATTGGGATGGTTTTTGGGCTAACTCTTTTTTTTTTTTTTTTTGTTAGTAGTTCTCTAGTCTTACATTAAGCTTTGTTTTAGTCACCATACTTTAAAAAAAATAGGATTTGTTACCTGGGCAAACTGAATTTTTCCTTTATTTCTCCCTTTTTATAATTTTTAATACTGTTCTGACTTATCTGTTTCCTGAGTATTCTCATGGTCTTCTTTTAAGCCAGTAATTGCGTTTCAAAATTGAATGAATCTTCAGATAAATACATACATACAAGCATATACACATAGAGTGAAGGAAAACCAGACATTCACTCCAGAGAAAGGGATATCATAAGTATCAAAAGTAAAATAGAACTTGTTTTATTACATTTGTTTTCACACATATATAAACTTAATTTCATGTTCCAGTTACAGTTAGACAGTAGTGACAACTGTATATCTATTCAAAGTGAAATTCCAATATAGTTTTGAGAGAAAATAAATAGCGTGGTTAAAATATAGAACAGCTATTGATGTTTTTGGAATGCACAGAAATTTAAGTTAATTGCAAACTGATGTGATTGTTCTTTTTCTTCAAGTATTTAAATTCCCTGTTCCCGTATCTGCAGCTATGTGACTGATAAAGAGATTTAAAACTCATCACACTCAATGCTCTATGTAGTGATTTAGTTGTCTGAAATTGCAGGGTGCAATTCCTTCTTGTGAAAGACACCCGCTATTTGACTCCAGTTAGGAAAAATTATAACAGTATTTATGATTTGCTTAATAGATAAAACAGTCTCACCCATTTTCATCTAATTTCCTACATCTACATTTCCTGCAACCTATACATTTCCTAACTTCCTGTTCAAAGTTCACTACGAAGGATTTGATTAAGTGTGGGCTTATTGAGGTGTGCCTGGGTGGGTCCATCGATCGATCAAGCATTCTACTCTTGGTTTTGACTCAGCTCATGATCTCATGCCTCATGAAAATGAGCTCCTGGGTGGAGAGCCCTGGGTGGAGCCCCAGGTCAGGCTCCAGGCTCTGTACTCTATGATTAGTTGCCTGAAGATTCTTACCCTCTATACCTCCCCCTGACTCAAATCAATCAATTGATCAATCACTCTTTAAAAAAAAAAAAAAAAAAAAGAGTGGGCTTCTTGCGATGGGTAAATGTGTTACAAAAGTTGCGTGTCCTTTATGGTTTCATGTGAATAATTATATAAGATGTAAAGTTTAAGGTAAATTTTGTTTGAGAAACATGCATAGGTTTTGATTTGCAAGGAGATTCCCCTTAAAAAAAAAATTCAAAGAAATGAAATAAATTTACTAAAAGAGCAAACATTCACATACTAGATAGACAACATGTAATTGTGTGTTTCACAAAAGCCCAAATCAAAGGTCAATCAATTTAAATCTCAAAAAAAGTGAGGATTTGATAAGAAATGTGTACAGGGACATTTAATTTATTAAATATGTATGGCTGTTAAAAACTCTAAAAGTCAAGATATCCACAGAATATTTCTTTTCGTGAGCATGGAAACACAATAGTTTTCTAAAAATCATAGTGTTTCAGCTTGATAAGATCTAATGAAGCCCAGCTTTCTCTCTCTCTCTAATAAAAACTAAATCCATTCCATATATAGTGATCTATTACGTTCAATATAAGACCTGAAAGGACAAAATGTACACCATCAAGAAGTCAATGAACCAAATTGGTTTATGTATCTGTTCCAAGCCAATTTTACTGGAAAACCTCAGACCATATTGTATAGTGACCTTTTTTTTCCCTGTTTTTTGATTTCTCTCTTTGAGTTTTATTACATTTCCCATTTTGGCTTTTCTTTTTACATCCTCACAAAGATATTTAGATGGACTTTCATAACTTTAACAATAGGTGTAAAGAAAAAGGTTTGAATTTATTTTTCTTTAGTGTTGAAGGAACTTTTTGTTTCCACATCCATTGTATTATCATAACTAGTTAAATTCCAGAGGCCCTTTCATTCTTTTCACTGAAGTATAAATAAGATATTTATATTATATTACTCCAATCATGAACGTATTGGTTTATGTAGTAATAATCCTGGACCAAAGCACAGGAATGTCCAATATTAAATAGAGTATTCTGGGGCCTGATCCTTTAATTCCAATGTCCAGTATAAAGGAGCAAGGGGAGCACTGCTATGGTTACTGGTGGTTTAGGAATCTATTGTTACATTGTTATTCTGATAACCTGAAACATACTATTAAAATTTAATAGTTAAGGAGACTCTGGAGCCAGGTCTTAAATTAAGGAGTCTTCCTTTGTTCTGACTGGAGCTAATGGGCAAAGTAATGGGCTACTTTTTAAATTCAAAAGATGTGCCCTCTTTCGAATTGAACTGGATTTTAAATGTGCTTTATGATAATTTGCCAAGTATGATAATTTGCCAAGTATGGTAGTTTACCAAGTAAAACTTCTAATGATAGATAATCCAGTAGCCTTTTCCAGGAAAACCACCTGCAAACTGCCCTCTAATGTAAGGGCATATCTTTTCATCCGAGGCGGGGAGTGGTCCAACGTGCCATCTATGTTCCAGTAGCAATAAGGGCAGTAGCTCCATATGTAACAGGGCACCACAGGCTAGGAGACACTGTGTCATGTTGCCTTATACCACAAGGGATCGAATTATATGGAGACGGAAAAGGGAATATCCTGGGCCTTATTTTCTTGCAAAGGTAATGTGACTTTATTTCTAGCTACTCTGTTATTCCTGGTTACCTGCCTCTTTCACTGCTTTCATTCTTCTTCATAGTACTTAACTCCTAACATATGAGATGTATAGATATAGAGATATTTGAACTATATCTAATTAATCATATATAAATAGTTACATAAATGTTATATGTGTCATATATATTTTTATATATAAATAGTTATATATAACTATGTATATAGATAACATATATGTGTTTTATGTATATACATATATATATTCTTTAATTATCTGATTCTGACCAATAGAAATCTTGCTACTTATTTCAGTGCTTCTATCTAAATGTGTTTCAGGCAATTATAAACATTCAAGAAATACTTTTGAATGAATAAACAAAGAGGAATCAAGAATAAGATTCACTTATTAACTTACAGCACACTGTTATACATTATAGCATACAAGTGTGCTAATTAATTGGATTTAAATATTATAGTATCTAATTTAAATTAAAGTCACGTGTATCAAGTGGGCTCCCTTAGATTCCTACAAAGCAATGAATATTAAAGAAAGAGCTAATAGGGACGCCTGGGTGGCTCAGTGGTTGAGCGCCCGATTTCAGCTCAGGGCAAGATCCTGGGGTCCTGGATTGAGACCTATGTCAGGTTCCTTGTGGGGAGCCTGCTTCTCCTCCTGCCTGTGTTTCTGCCTCTCTCTCTCTCTCTCTCTCTCTGTGTGTGTGTCTCTCATGAATAAATAAATAAATCTTAAAAAAAAAAAAGGTAATTTGGGGAAAATAAAATAACAGTTGAAATTTCCCTTACTTCAAGGGTAAGATTTTTTTAAAAAAGATTTATTTATTCATGACAGAGAGAGAGAGAGGCAGAGACACAGGCAGAGGGAGAATCAGGCTCCATGTAGGGAGCCCAATGGGGGACTCGATCCCAGGACTCCAAGATCACAGCCTGGGCTGAAGGTGGCATTAAACCGCTGAGCCACCAGGGCTGCCCCAAGGGTAAGATTTTTATTAGTCTTATTATAAGATAATATCAATAAGAATCTAATGAAATCCGACAAAGTGGTAGCTTTCCAAAATTACAACTAATTGAAACAGAATTTATCCATAGTATGTTTAACAGAATATCATACCTGTATTGTCCTTTGCAAATAATTAGATAAGTCGGTATAGAAAGTGTAGATATGAAAAGAGAGAGAGTATACATAAAAATTATTTTATTTTTACCTATTGTATGGGTGATTGACAAAATATTGGATTCCACTGAGACATAGTTTAGGGAAGTATATCATCAGCAGGACTTGTAAATATGCTTTCTATACATAACCTTAATGATAATAATAATACTGTTCCAATAATAACAACAATCTGCATTTGGTGAGCATTTGCTTTGTGGGGGACAAGGTCCTCAGTGTTTGTTTACATGTATGCCTAGGTCCATTTATCCCCTGTTGTAAAGATGAAGAATTTGAAATTAAGAGAAATGAAATAACTTTCTCTAGTTTATAGGCCTAGAAAATAGCAAAGCCAGAATTTAAACTCTGGGAATCCTAATTACAAAGCCCATATTTGAAACACTCAAAAAATATTTTATAAAATTGGTATTAGTGAAGACTAAATCCATCTATATCAATATATGTGCACATATATTCAAGGAATGTAAGTACTCAATAAATTATTGAATGAAGGAAGAAATTAATTATTAGGTGATTTTCTAATGGCAGACATTCTTGTAATAGTTAAGTATGTGTAAAATGAGCTGACATTATTTCACTAGTGTTTCTAATTTTTAATCAAGGTAACTAAAATGTAGACTTCTACATCCTGCGCCTTGTCAGTTGATAGCAAACACATTCTGTGGAATGCATTTTGCTCAAATGTTACTAGATCAGTCCTAGAAAATATTTTACTAGGCACTGCAGATATCTACATAACTATCTAAGCATATTTCAGATTTTTGCTAAATGTACTCCAAATTACTGCCAACTTTTCTTCTCAGATTAATTTGTTAGTTTTCTGTTTGTTTTCAGTATACTGATATGATGAAAATGTCCATGACTAGATATTGATGTCTCCTGTCCAATGCCAGATTTTAAAAGTATGTTTTAAACTGGATAAGCAGGCTTCTTATGATTTTGCATGTCCTCAAATTATAATTTAAAAGGCATGTCTCAAAACCCTTTATCCAAACTCAATCTCTTAGAGCATCCCACTCCTCTCTATATCAAGCAATATGTCAGAAATTCACCTGATATGCCATACTGTTACATATCTCTGTGCATTTTTCTGTTTCTTCTCCCAGACATACCTCTACAGCTCAGTTCTGAGAGGCAAACTCATTGGCATTGTTCTGTATAGAAATCTGACTCCGACAACAGAATTAAAGGCTACCCCTTCATACTGCCCTGAAAAGCTATGCATACTTCCATCATTACCATCCTTACATTATTACATTTTTTGAAAATAGAAGCAATGTCTGCCTACTTTTGTATCCCTAGTGTCTATCACTTCTTGACCTTTTGAGTAAGATCAAGTGTATCCCTAGCATCTAACATAATACTTGAATGTACTGGACATTCAATAAATATTTATTAAGTTAAAATTCAATTTCTATAGTCTTATAATTTTTTTATAATGTAAGTTTCCTCTTTCAGGACATTTATACTTTAGGAAAATTTTATCACTGCAGAGATGGACGAGATGTTACTGATAAATTAATATGTGTTTTTACATTATCACAGTCCAATTTTTGTAATTGGGTTTTGGAAATTGCAAATACAAGCAAAGCAGAAAAATAATTTTATTTTTAATATTGTTTTTCATGCCTCTGTGGGCAAAACAATAAGATCAAATCATAGTTTTCAATAATGTTTTCATTAGGAAAAAATAACAATTTTATTGGGATTTATAATGACCTATAGAAATGCAATTGAATTAGATTTATTATAGTTCATCACTACATTTTTTCTAACAACACTTACATTAATTTTGAAAGTAAAAATGCAGTTTTAGTGGAAGAAAATTCTTGCAGGATACATCTTTTTAACTTGTATAAAAGATTTAGTGACACAATGAAAATATCAGAAGCAGTAGAAAATGTCAACCAAAGCATGCAAAACTAAAAGCACTCATATTTTTTCCCATGTGGGTGAATGACTGTAGACACATAGCTTCTCCTGAAATGCTGTTAATCAGAATCCAAGAGAAACAATTGCTTAGTAATTGTCAAGGTCATGCTATACCAAGTGGTTTTTGATTATTTTGACCGATTTAATTCTATTTAATACTGTTTCACTTCTTTCCAAAATACCACACTGGACATCATAGAGAACTCAAAGATGAGTAAGGCCCACTTCTGAAACCTCAACATGCTTACAGTCTAAAAGCACAAGAAAACTTGAAAACAACCATAAGTAGGTGATATTTCAACAATTTAAAAATCAAAAACTTAAAAAGATGGAGTAAGATAAGAATTATTAAAAATAACTAGTAGAGGGATCCCTGGGTGGCGCAGCGGTTTGGCGCCTGCCTTTGGCCCAGGGCGCGATCCTGGAGACCCGGGATCGAATCCCACATCAGGCTCCCGGTGCATGGAGCCTGCTTCTCCCTCTGCCTGTGTCTCTGCCTCTCTCTCTCTCTCTGTGACTATCATAAATAAATAAAAAAAAAAAAAAATTTAAAAAATAAATAAAAAAATAAAAAAATAAAAATAACTAGTAGAGATGTTTAGGAGGTTAGAAATAATATTAAAGATAATTATTAATTATACATGATACTATATAATGACATAAAATATATAGAATAATATATTCATCATCCAGTAAACTATTAACTTCAAACACATTTTGTATTTCATCTCTAAATATTCAAATATGCAGTATAAATTCATAGGTAACTATATTCAACTAGTTTTTTATCATCGTAGGTGATAAAGATTTTTTACTGTTTCAATTTCCTGAAGTATGCTATGAATTTTTAGTGTCATGAGATGTGAACCTAGGTGGTAAAACAGACAAAATTAATGAAAACAGTTACAGATCTAATTTAGTGCTTAACTAAAAAATTATAAATAGTTTCTCAAAAAACATGATTTACCAGATGTTATTGTTTAGGTCCAGGATAAATAACCCATTTGAATTTTTTTTGCTTGTGTTTTTGCTTTATTTTTATTTGTTTGTTTTGTGTTTTAGCGAGCTGATTTAACAAAAACTATGAAATAAGTAATGGTCACATATGGTTATGCTGCAAATCCTGAAGGTGGCACACGAGTGACTAAATTTGTCTCTAATTTTCTTTTAAAGGATTCCCAGTATGGAATAGAGGCAGTCTCAAACAACCACATTTTTTTTAGCTTCTTAGAAAAGTTTAACAAAAAAGGGAATTCCAGGTACAAGCAAGATGGTGAGCTGACATAAGATGAGTAAACTCTTTGTGCCAAACACCTACAGTACTGCATAAAATATAACAATAAAGCAGCCATAAAATACATCGCTGAGCTCACCAGTGGATAAGGCAATCTCCACATGCCATAAACAACAACAACAAAAAAAAAGAAACTAAAAACAAGAGTGATTAGCATTTAAGAGACTGAGTGCAGGTTCTTGTAGTCACTGACTACAACAGCCCCAGATCTTGGGTTTTAATACCTACCTGAAAGCGAAAGACCCACTGTGGGTCTGCATGAAAGCAGAACTCCCAAGATCACTGTGCTTAGTGTTAAGTCTAATTACAAAGTGTTCTCCTACCCGCTGAGGGAGACGCAAGGAGACTCTGGTTACAGAAAGTAGAATTTCCTATAAAAGAAAAACCATGACCTAAGTTGCTTATAGGTTTGAGGATTGAATTTACTTTCCCCAATTGGGTTAAGAAACCCTAAGCCAATAAAGTAAAATAAAATTTATGTATGAACTACAGACATACCTGAAGATCTAGCAGATTGAAATGGAGTGAGTTTCTCACATCTGGCTGAGGCATGGTACCCACTACACAGAAAACCCCACTAAAAATGAGGTCAAACATACATGTTTGCACATGCACACTGATGGTAACAATTCACAACAATTCACAACAATTCAATAATCTTTTGGTTTGCGCTTGCAAATGATTCTTTGCAAACCAAAAGATTAGCGTCACAAGCAATTAAAATAGTAAAATAGCAAAGTTAAAGACAATATGGAATAGTAAAACACTCTGAGGAGACTTGTAGGAATGAAATAAGGGGAGTTATAAGGAAATCACGATGAATGTGCTGAAGGGCACACAGCTGAGAGAGAATATGCGAATTGGAACATTTGATGAAATAACAAAGAATGCATCTCAGAGAAAGGAGAAAATATGTAAAGCCTTAAATATGGCTGAAGTAATATGGAGAATAGAATAAGAAGTTCTGGTAGGGATTTAAAAAGAAATTCTGGATGCAAAGTGTCATAGAAATGGTGGAGAAGTGAGAGACCCGTGAAAAAATACAAACCCCAGATTTAAAATTATTAGAAGTCCCTCAACACTTCACAGGAAAAGTATAAAACAGCAAGATTTAAAAGATATTGATGGTACCCCTGTGTGGTTCCGTAGTTGAGCACCTGCCTTCAGCTCAGGGTGTGATCCTGGAGACCCAGGATCGAGTCCCACATCGGGCTCCCTGTGGGGACCCTGCTCTTCCTCTGCCTCTGTCTCTGTCTCTCTCTTTCTCTGTATTTCTCATGAATAAATAAAATCTTTTTTAAAAGATATTGAAAACAACTAGAAAATATAGAATATAGATGAAAGAACACAAATAGAGAACATAGGTGAATTTATAATATCAACATAAAGGATAATGGTGAGATAATAGTATAAATAAATTCACAGGGTACATAACTGTCAAATTGGGATTCTGTACACAGAGAAACTATTATTCAAGAGGGCAAAATAAAATACTTTTAAACATTGAAAATTGACATTTAAACCTTGACTGAAAGATCTACAGAATGATGTCCCTCAGGATTAAAATCACCTGGAATGAATAAGTGGGGAAAAAGCCAGAGAGCATAAATAAGTTTATGGAAAAAAATAACAAAACAGAAGTATGTGTTAGCTGTATAAAGCAACCAGAACAATAATAAATTTAGAGGAGAGCACAATGTATCACTAAAAGGCAAGAAAAAAATATAAGACATGAGTGAGGATTCAGACTTAAAATCTTCTAAAGGTTTTCTGTTGTTAAGAAAAGGAGAGAAATATTGATTATGTTGAAATTACATTTTTTAAAAATAATCTCTACACCTAACATGGACTCGAATTCACCATCAAGAGATCAAGAGTCAGATGCTCTACCAACAGCTAGCCAGGCACCCTAGCAAAGATTTTTTAAAAAGCAAAACAGGTATATGTACTTTAAAAGAGATATGCCTAAAGCAGAATAAGAGAGAAAGTTAGAAAGTAAAGAAAGAGAAAGAGAAACATGTGAAAAACTAACCGGAGCCTATGTATAAACTTCAAAGAGGAAAACTAGAGGACACCAAGGCAAAATGTTATTATTCTACTAATTACGTCCCAGTGTCTTCGTTACATGACTCTTTGTGATATTTGCAGTTTCTCCATTTTTCTTTTTTTCCTATGGTTGAAGGAAAAACAAAAATATTTACGACTCCCAGGAAGAACATTATATTAGTATGTACATTTTTAAGTACCTGTTTTTTAGCTAGGAATTAAGAATTCTGTAAAAAATAATAATAATAATAATAATAATAATAATAAACCATTTGAATGACCCTTTATTTTTTCTACCATAACACATTTCAAATTAAATCATGTTTATATACTTGGGAAAAAATGCATACAGGTTAAAGTGAGAAGCCTAAGTCTAACACATGAAAGGAGTAACATTAGAGTCTACCTCGATTTACCTTGGTTAGCAATTTAATACAACTTTAGAGTTTTAACAGGGAATTGAAATATGCCATCACCAATTGTTATTGCTTCTCATCTTTAATTTTTCAATTAACATGAAGTATTTTCATTCAATTATTTTTAGGATTTTACTGTGTAGTATGTGGTACAAATGGACATTTATATTCTTACTCTTACTGCAGCTCACTTGAACTTTTAGGGTTTAGCATTCAAAGAGAATAGCAACATAGTCACTTGATTTCATTTTCTTTAATTATTCTTGCTCATGAAAAATGTTCATAAATCAATAGGGTATTTGACCATACGATATTGCATAATAGATTACTTTATGAGAAACTGCCTACTGATTTGGGCTTGACATTTTGGGTGAACCATTTAGCATTTCTATGCTAGAAGTATTTTTGAAATTGTTGGTTCTTATAAATGGGAGAAAGGGGAGTAGTGAGGCTTTTGGACATTTCTGAAATAAACTTTTTTTTAATAGACTTGAGCATTATAGTTTGAGTTATAGGAAAATATACTATAAACAAATTTTAAATATGAAGCCAAACTTTTTTAAATTAGAAATTACAGTTTTACTGATTAGTTTTCTAGCCTAGAGTGGTAACTGAGCTCTTCTAAATCAGTTATCACCATACCTTATTTGTAATGTTTTAGCTGTTACTTTTTGATGTTCAGGATAACTATAACATTATCTCATAATTCTGCATTTAGTTTCGATAGTGTAGGTATTAAAAGCCCACTGACAAAAAAATTTTTAAAAATTTAAAAAAGTAAAAGCCCACTGACATCAAGAAGAGTTCTGATTTTCCACAGTTGTGAAAGCTTTTGTCTCAAATTCTTTACTAATCTCTAAACCCAATACCATAAGAACTTTTCTCTTTTGATAAACTAGGCTGTACTTTCATATTCCACTCACTATCCAATGTATCGTTAACTCTTAGTTTATTAAGTTTGAGAATAAGAGTTTTACTTACAGTTCAGTTTGAACCTTGAAGTACTTAAAATACTGGAAGGGAAAAATTAAAGTGGCAGTTTCTTGGGATCTTGTTTAGGAAAAGCTGTAAATGAAAAATTGATGCCTCTGAATAGAGACTTCCTAGATAACATTTTTGAGAGCATTTCAATATCAGCTTATAAATGCATGTCTATATTAAGCCAGAATCGGATTCTTTTGCAAAGCACATATTTTTTATTCCTTAAAAAAAGCTAATCAAAGAAAAACAATGTAATTATTTACAGCACATGAAACAGAATTTAAGGAAAATTAATTTTTCAGGATAAAAATGTAGTCTGATAACAATAAAAGAAAAAATACATTGGCGCATATCATTTATCAAGTAACACACCATAAATTGTATATTCTAAACATATATAAAGTTGAGGTACCTGGGGGGCTCAGCCAGTTAATCATCCCACTTGATTTCAGCTCTGGGTCATGAGATCGAGACTCACATTGGACTCCCACTGGGTGTGAAGCCTGCTGAAGATTCTCTTTCTCTCTCCATCCACACCCCTCCTCCTTTCTCCCTCTCTATAAAAAGAACTATATATATATATATATATATATATATATATATATATATATATATATATATAAAATAAGGTTATCAACTGGATAATTTCAATAGAGAAATAGGCCCAAGGAAAAAATATAAATAAATAATTAATAAATAAATTAATTAATAGAAAGAAAGAAAGGCCCAAGGAGAGGGAGAGAGATGGGGAAACAGACTGTAGGTGGAGCAGAACCCACATAACAGTTACCGATTAAGTTTGCTGTGTTATAGGGACATAGTCTGGGGGAGCCCAAAACAGTTACAATAGTAACATCAAAGATCACTGATCACAGCTCACCATAACAAATATAGTAAGAACGAAAAAGTTAGAAAGTTAGAAATATTGAAAGAATTATCGAAATGTGATGCAGAGACGTGAAGTGAGAAAATGCTGTTGGGAAAATGGTGCTGGTAGATTTGCAGGGTTGCCACAACCTTCAATTTGGAAAAAAAAAAAAAAAAAAAAAAGCAATATCTGTGAAACACAAGAAAGCAAAGTGCAACACAACAAGGTGTGCCTGTATAGCCACATTGTCCACTAGTGTAATTGTCAGATGGCCGAAACCACCATGAATTTTATTAGTGTGTGTTTATATACACAAAATATATAATTAGTATTGTGTATATATGTATATATACATTCTTTCAAACTTCACAACTTCAGAATATACTGCAGCACTAAATTGGCTTTCTGTACAATATATTTCTCTCCTAAGAATCAACTAATTAAAATTCTTCCAACCTACACTTTCTGGCATAACTCATCCAATTTATAATGAAAACTAGATTAGATGAAAAATAGAACTAAGATGCATAGAGGGGAAAGAGCCATTTACTAAATATGACTGAGTAATTTTTCCTCTGGTTTATATGTGTCGAAGTACATATTTTATCTATTCAGTATCAAAACTAAAGTCTCTTTTAGGGCTGCTTAGTATATCAAACCCACACATTTCTATCCTGTCAACTGAGTTGTATCATGAATTATCACATTAGAATGTCTAGGATATTCTAGAAAGAAGTAAATTTTATTATTATTATTATTATTATTATTATTATTATTATTATTAATTACTGCCCTCCCAAGATCCCTTTATGCCTTTATTTATCATCTTCTGCTTACTGTTAGCAGTGTCCTTCTTTTGAACAGATTCTATCACTCGAAACCACAGGAATCAGCAAAAGAATAACAGGAAGTAGAAAGGTAAAAAACTAAAAAAAAAATAAATAAATAAAATAAAATAAAATAAAATAAAAAGAAAGGTAAAAAAACTGTTCCACCAGGTTGATTGGCTTCCCTATGCATAATTAGTGTGTATGTTCATAAGATCCAGAAATGAACGTAGTTCTGTTCCTCTTCCAACAGAAAGTAGGAATGAGGAAAAATACAATTGAAAAGAAAATTATTCCAATTTTATTCGTGAGTCCCAGTCACATTGTTTCTGGAATGTCAGACAAAAGTGAAAGACATAAATACCATATGAACAAAACACACTCCTATAATTTAACACCTGCCTCCAATGAATAGAATAGGGTATTTTCATGCTTATGTGTTAATGCAACGTGTCGCTCTAGGGTGCCACTGCCGTGGAATATCTGTAAAGGAGCTATGTACATTTTGAACTTGGCTGCAGTGTGTCTGCTCTGAGGCTTCATATGCATTTTTTTCCAATTAGGCTCATTTCACCTTGCATGCTTTCTAAATTATGAACATCGCTGCCTTCTTGTTTAAATGTGAATACAATACTAAGGGAAGGAAAATCTAGGTTAACACAGATAATAAAGAAGACTTCAGCTTTTAATGTATCTGTTTTGGAGAAATGGCAAGAAGTTAACTAGTTAACTTTTCTGGGTACAGTATATTTAAAAGTTGCTGGTAAGCTTAGTGAAAGATGAGCACGGAGGACGGTACTGCAGAGGGTATCATAATGCAAAGGATTTGCGAGTGTAACCTGAAATACTGCAGAGAGTTGTAAAATATTGACTATTTTTGCCTTCCTCTTCCACTCTTTCTTTAAGTTTTGACAGCCTAGATATAAAAGGATGTTTGGAGTCAGATTTCAGAGACGGACTAGAGCAAAGTTGTCGGTGAAACCATTTGGAACCTCTGTACTCTCCATAATCTAGAGAAAGTTATAAGACATTGTTAAGCCAGGGCTTCATCCATGAAATAGGATAATAATGCGAACAACCCTCAGATTACTACGAAATTATATTTGTATAGTGTTTGGTAAAATGAGTTTCGGTATAAATGTCAGTTATATTTATGTGGTGCTTACAAAGCCTCTCATGCTGAGCACACTGCATCATTTATCCTCAGACAACACCATGTGGAAAGTACTGTCATCATCCCCATTTCACAGGAGAGGAAACAGAGGCACAAGGAATGGAAAGATTTGGGCGAGGTCACACTAGTCATGAAGCAGCCAGGATCTGGCCCAAGCTGCCTGACATCTTGTTACACTTCCTCTAAAATGAGGAAGTCATCAGCCACCTCTTGCCATATCTTCCTCAGTGTTTCCTTACAGCCCTCAAGGGGTGCCCTCAATGTGCCGGTACATCACATCCTTATTGCTTATTTTGTAGTGGCTTTTCCTGAAAGTCAAGGATAAAATTTGCTTATGTCCTGATCTTCTCTAAGGTTAACCTGACGTGGTAAGGATCTGGGAATCGTCTAGAAGTGTTGTGAGGCAGGAGTGGCCCAGAGACCTTAGCAGTCATGCCATCCCAGCAGGTCAATGAGCTCAGTCTTTGAAAGACAACCCCCAGGTTAGCCCTCAGACCCCTACTGTACCATCCTTCTGCTGGCCTTGGCGGGGGGGGTGGGGGTTGCGAGCTGCTGTCTCACACCAGCCATGGAAGAAGAAGCAGGTTCCAATTCCCAGGGCTTGCCTCGCTCTCTTCCCCTTTTTCCTTACTAAAATCTTGTGCCTCTTGCTCTTCTCTCCTGACCTGCCATAACTGTAGAACTTCTGGCTGGATGTAAATAGGGGGCTGGGGGGCACTGATGCTGGAGTGGGCGGGGGACACTGCCTAACTTTTAATAAGTAGTTATACTTTATACTGTAATTCTTCTCATTTTGGTTTTGCTAGCCCTTTCTATCTCCTCACTGAAGTTTTTAGGTAACTCCTTTTCTCTTACTCTCACATTCTTGCTCCATTCTGGAACAAGTTCTCCTAAAATTAAGAACACTCTTCTTCACCCTTGGAATACACCTATTATTTTTATCCTGGCTCTGCCTCCTACTTTTTTGATATCCTTCCTGCTTTCCTCAATAATAAATGTGTCTCATGTATGTGGACCAAATACACCTCCCAACTTCCAGGTTTTTAGTTCTGTTTCAGCACTGATCTCTTTGATTAAACCAATTCACAAATAATCTCTTCCATCGCTGTACTCCTTTTATGATTATAGTCATGCCATAATTCAAAGTTGAATTGTCCCCTAATGACTTGTTCTATATGTACACATTAATCTCTTCAAATCCTTCATATGCCTTGCATAATAATAGGTATATCATAGGTTTTCAATATATGTTTGTTATTGAAAGGCTGGCTATAACTTTGAAAATAAATTTGCTTCTAGTTAATTCAAGGCAGGAGATGGAAAATAGGATTTAGTGGAATGAGGATCAGAGAAGGGAGAGGAACAATAGAACAGATCACAAGTATCAATGATGGTTGTTTGAAGACTACAAAGGAAGGGACAAAAAAAATCAAAAGTAAAAGCTCTGTTAACCTAAGATTAATAATCTTTTCAAATACCTGTAAAATGTTGCACCATGGTCTTCTCTGAAAAAGCTTTGAGTGACTCTTGGACATACTCCTTCTTCATTCCAAAAGATGTTGGTGTTTAAACCTCAACATTTTACTTTGTGTTCATTTCACAAAGAGATAGAAGTATATATTTTTGATATCCACCACATGACAGTGACATATTTTCTTCTATTCATTTCTAAGCAAATTCAAAAAATTTAGCTAGTTCCCTGAAATGCAGTTACAGTACTGTAGAAAAATCTGTAATTTCATAAGACAGAAGTAAAAATATATCCTACCCTTCTGAGAGTTTATCTTTATTTCTGTAGTTTCTGATTTTTTGACTAACTCCATGTCCTCACGTTTGAAATCTCAGTTTTGCAGTGTTTTTTCCCAGGCTTCTGACATCTACAAATGTCAGACTCAATCTGTCTGAGCCATCACTGCTTCTTTGCCTCAAGAGATTTCCTTTGCACCTTGCCACATCTGCTTTCCACATTCTAGTGCTGCACTCTATAAATATCACAGTCTAAGCTGCAATGTAACAACTGAGTTTGGGTTTTTACTTACTGTATGACAAATACAAAATTATTTTTTTTTATTGAGTCTATTCTTGATTGCTTTCACTCTGTTTCATTCTACCCACATCCTCTTCATATTCCATTTGCAACTTGAGCTGAGTTTTTGTTTTCTGGGGTCTTAGCTCAGTGCCAGATTTTAGTCCCTTGCCGATCAGTTGCTATAGATGATTGCTAGACTTGATTTACTCTAAAGTAAGGTAAGTCTGGATCCATTAGTTTGATTGCTACATGCACGACTTAATATTGAACAAATCTATACTTTCTAACACCTTTGTTAACGCAGTAAAACGTAGAAGAATCAAATTATCCTAAAGACAAATCTTACATAATATGCACATGCTGTTATTATTACCAGTGTTATTGAGAAAATTTTGCCTATCTCCTGGGACATGGTCCTGGCGATCATGAGATAACTCCCATGTCTAGCAATGGAAGTGTTGATAACTGATGCTTTCTGTAGTTATTATTTTCATGTCATTCAGTATAATTTTTGTAGTCTAGATTACTCCTGAATTATCACCAAAATTAATCTCAGTGTTGGGATTTCTGGATTTTCATAGAATCATCAAAGAAGTTTCAAAACAATAAAATTTTAGATTTAGAAAATTTAATATTAGGGGCTTATCTGCTCCCGAGTGGCCTCTAAGATCCATGATATGAAGTAATTTATAATTTAGCTGGAGCATAACTTAAATGGCAAGAACTGAAAATACTAGTGAATAACCCCAGTAAGACCTTTAGCATCTTCATTGCAATATTACTTTTGTGCTCCTCCTTGTTGTGTGTAAATATTTTGGCAGAAATCATTAATAACAGAGATGTCTCCAGAAATCTCAATCATGCCACAGACTCCATTTAGACATATTTCAAGCTCCATGCAGAATTTTAGAAAAACACATTTTTGCATTTCTATGAATTTAAATCAATTAAAATGCATGTTATGGATATCTTAAGGTTTTCATAATCAGCTCCAGGATACTAACTCCATTTATGGAAAAGTTCATATGTTAGACTCTCTGAAGATATCTGCCAAAATATTAATTTATCTGAAATTCTAGGCAATTATAACTTTCCTGAAATTAATACAATTCTGAGTATTTTTATGTTTTGGTTTTACAACAAAGAATTATTTGCAATGACTATTTAAGTGGAGATAATTTTTGGTTACTTAAAATAGTTAAATGGAATTTAATTGACCTGCTTTGCCTTAGAAAGAAAATAATATAATACAAAAATACCTTAAAAATAATAGAAATGAGGGACACCTGGGTAGCTCAGTTGGTTAAGTGGTTGCCTTAAACTCAGGTCATGATCTCAGGGTTCCGCGAATGAGCCGCACACTGGGCTCCCTGCTCAATGGGCAGCCTGCTTCTCTCTCTCCACCATTTGTGTTCCCTCGTGCACTCTCTCTTTCAAATAAATAAATAAAATCTTAAAAAAAAATAACAGAAATGTGTAATGATTACAAGAATTATAAATTATAAACACCAGAAAAGTTAGGTGTGCATTATAATAAGAATTAAGACAAAATGCATTTCCTGGCAGCAAACAGAGCTCTTCTTTTACTTGCAAGCACAGAGTAGAGTGGCATTCCACACAAAATTAATTATGCTTTGTGGACAACCCAACCTGGTTGCTTATTAAATCCCATTCCCTAATGCAATCTAAAAGGCATAAGCAACAGAATTAGAAGTGTTATGTACAATTGCATGTTTCATATTTCTATAATGTTGATGATAGAAGCGTGTTTTTGCAATTTAGGTTTACATTGGAATCACCAAATAGATCACCTTAAGTGGTACTTTCCACCTGCAGTGATAACTTTGCAAACAAAATTAGAATGTTTCAATCTGACAGAGAGGTGCATCGTATTTAGTAGGTATTTTTAAGTGGTACTAAATAGAATTTTATTGGTAGGAAGGATTTGATCTCCTTTTACCAACTTGGCCAAAATTGTTCATGTTAGAAGTCTTGATATCAGTGTGAGGTCTTGTGATCTGCATCTGCATTTAGACCCAATCATGGAGGTGAAAGAGCCTACGGGGAACACAGTTTTTTATAGAAGCAAATGACAAGTCAAATAGTTTACTGCTGGCCTCTGACTAAATAACAATTAGCACTTTCTGTCAGAAAAGGCTTACTTGTGATTATTAATGTTGGTAATATAGTTTACTACTTATGTTATTACAGGTTTTAAGTCACCTATATGTTTATATACACTTGGCTAATTCTGCAAATCTATAGAACCCAAGAATATGAGCTTTTGCTTGTCTTCAAAGACATGGCACAGATTAGGAGAGGAAAAAAAGTATAGTGTCAGACTTGGTTAAGCTTGAATATACCTATTGTAACAAGACTAGCACAGATTTAAAAAAAATTAAGAAACTATAATTGAGGGGCATCCAGGTAGCTCAGTTGGTTAAGTGTAGGATTTTTTATTTTGGCTCAGGTCATGATCCCAGGGTCCTGAGATGGATCCCATGCAGGGTTCCGTGATCCATGGAGAGCCTGCTTGAAGATTCTCTCTTGATTCTCTCTTTCCCTCTGCCCTTCCCTCTGCTTGTGCTCTCTCTCTCTTTCTCTCTCTAAACTAAATAAATAAATAAATCTTCTTAAAAAAAACTATGATTTATAACTAAATTGTGTTATGCCATTATTTCAATGAAACTTTAGTGAGTTCTCATTAATTTTCAGCATGGTTGGTAGACAGTGGGATTCAGCCATGAATGATCTCTTCTCCAATGAAGATTTAAGAAACTGGAATAGAAAGATAAATACAATTTGATAGTGGTGATGGAGATATATGGTGCTGCAGGAGCATATAGCTCGGGCTCCTAATTCACATGTTGACATGGCTCTCTAAACTTTGAAGTCTATAGCAGCCCTTAACTTTGGGAAAGCATCACTGCAGCTGCTGATAGAACAAGTCCCCTTTGGATAAATAATTTTTACCTCCTCTGATTTCTCCTTTCATAAATGACCTTGCTGTGTCTTTTAGGACACATGAACCTAAAAAGAACTTAAACCAAATCCACCACTTGGTTCCAGTTTAATAGTCTGAAAGAAAGAACACAAGAGAGTTATTCAGGTTCACATCTACCTTTGACCAACTATGGGATACTGGCACTATGGCCACAAGTAGAATATTTTCAGAATGGTGGATTTTACTCTGATGAACTGCACAACATGCCTTATTAAATCTTGTTCAACAAATAAGACGTCAATAAGTCATCCTCCCGCCCTCCTCCCCCTCTGACTTTTTTCCTTCCTTCCTTCCTTCCTTCCTTCCTTCCTTCCTTCCTTCCTTCCTTTCCTCCTTTAATTCTTGCATTTGACCTGTATTTCATATTTTCTTGGTATTAACTATGTATCAGAAATTTTACTAATTATTGGAAATTTGCTTAGTGACTACAACATGGTATCTGCCCTTAAAGAAAGTTAGATTCAGCGTAAGTTATATCACTTTCATTTGCTCTGTCTTTCTTTTTTAGATTTCTTTTTTATATTCCTTTAATAGCAGTTCTGAAAAACATAAGGTCTTCTCATTGAATTTGACAGATATCTCTTCTTCTTCCCCTTCTCCGCCTTCTCCTCCTTCTTCTTGTACCTTCTATAACATATACAAGTTGTTTAAAAATAATGATTTGATCTAATTATCTCAAATCAAGAGGTGTAGAGTAATCTCCTATGCTATTCTCAAGACAGTGAACTCTTTTCACTTTGCCCTAAACAATGAGATTTAGTCACAAATGGTCTGTGTTTTCTGCAATACTGAGATGAATTAATTCTAGCATAAAATTGAAATCATCATTTTGGACTCTCTTATACTGTTCCGTGTTACCTCATATTTAGCCATCTATGCTGGCGTTTCATGTTTTCTCTCTCTCTTTCCATCCATAGGCCAATTCATTTCATTTGTTCACAATCATATCTAACCATCTATTTATCTATTCTAATATTAATCACAGTTTTATTGGTAGTAAGTTTTCTCTCACAAGAAGGCAATAATTATAATTCACACACACAAAAAATCATCAGCTCTGATATAGTGATGTTTCTGCAGTGTCCACACAGGATTCCCACTGAGGCAGCAGCTGCAGTGTTCTTTGAATGAATGCACATCATCTGGTTCAATCAGATTTATCTATTCCTGTGCTGGATTATTTTTATTATTATTTTTATTCTTACAGAACATTGTTTTTAAGAATTGGTGAGGGCAGTTGTGTTAAATTGGTAGAAGATAAAAATAAACTACTTCTTATAAGTAGGATATTTTCCTTATCTAGAATGGAGCTTTCTTTAGATGATATGCCTCTACCCAAAAAACAATTAGTGGCACCCAGGTGGAGGATGTCTTGGTTCAACTTAAGCTTTCCCAATTTCCTCACACTAAACTACAAACTACAAAACTAACATGGTGAAGCTATCACTTGACCTCTAAGGAATGTTTGGTGTAATGAAAGAATATGGCTTCTGTATCTGAGAGCTAGGAGTTAGAATTCTGATTCCACTACATTTGCTAGCTCCTCAACTTCAGTAAAGTTATTTAATTGCTCTGAAGTCCATTTGTCTCATCTGTAAAATGGAGGAAAATTATGCTATTCCCTGGATAAATGAGAGAGTATAATTGATTCAAAATAATGAATACAGTGCCCTTGGCACAAAATCAACAGAAAGTTAGTTCTTTCCACCATTTTAGTTTGCTCTTTTTATCCCTGTTTCCACAGCCTTTAGCATAGAGTAGGCAATGTAAATTGTGAAAGTATTGCTAGATTCTAGTTGTTTCCATGGTTACTGTTAAGACTACCTGCTGTACGTACACATACATTCTCACTTGTAAGGTGTTTAAAAATGACATTGTTGACATTATTAATATAATTCTATAATGCATATTTTGAGAAAGATTTTTGACTCTGGAAAAGACAGGAAATTGTTGAGGAATAAATCTGACCAAAATCTTTCATGCACAGTTGAAGATCACTACAAATTATATTCACTTAAAAAGATATATTTGAGGTAGAGAGGCAATGTTTCTTGAAAAACATGTTAATTGCAGGTGTTTTCTAGTTTGAGTGTCAGAGGGGAAAAAGAAAGTGAGCAAAAGAGAAGGAAATAAATTAAATACCTCTATGATTTCGTGGAGAGACGAGAAAAACAAACTTAAACACCACCTGTAGTCTTTGTGTGTCAGGATAATTTTATTTATATTATATTCCCCTGATCCTCCCTGATGCTGGGGTCATCAAATACACAATTAAAATGAGATAATAATGACAAACAATAATAGTTAAAACACCATAAAAAAAAAATCCATGTGGGAGATAACAAGCACAGGAATAAGGAAGCCTGGAGGGGAAAAAATATTCTTTTCATTCAGATCTAATAATCTACCAATCTGTATTCCCTGGCATGAGTGTCTGATGACGGGGGATCCGTTTGGGTTGAGGAGAGCCTGGCACTGCAGTTGTGTTAGTCTGTCAGAGTTAGGAAACCTAGATCATCACAGGCTGGTATGTGAAGATTCATATAGAGCTTAAGGTATTCAGATAGCTCTGATTTATCATTATAACTCAGTACAGCTCAGCAAAGTTATTGGCTGTTGTCATGATTGGGCTGTTGTATTTCAAGAGCTTCAGATAGCAATGTGAAAGCAAAAAAGGGTCTCCAGCAACTTCAGATACTAACACGGGGGGCAGCAAACGGCTTTGATGTCCTTAGACAAGATCCATTGCTCAAAGATGTTACCTCCGGTGATCGCCCAGAAACTGAACTAGAATATGAATGTGATGAGCTATAAAATCTTCAGGAATCTTCTGGGTCACAGGCTAAAGAGCAGACCCTGAAGGAAAGGAATTGAAATCGAATAAACGGGGTTACCTAAAGTGTAAACCAACAGAAATAGAGGTTTTGGACCTGTGAGAACCTTTGAGGTCTATGAGGTCAGAATTTTGAGGGTACATCATTTTGGTAGGAAAAAAAAAAGTTTCATTTTTTTTTATTAATCTCTAAGTAAATTTCTTTTCATTTCCTTTTTTATTATTAATATAGGCAACAAATCATAATAGTTAGCAGTACCTGTGAGTGTTACCAGTGGACACCAGAGATATGCCCCTATTCCATTGCAGTTTCTTGCACGTGCCTAAATATAGTGCGTTCGTTATTACTTTAAAAATTATGGTAATTGTTTTACCTACACTGTAATGTGTTAATAAAGAAACATATATCCTAATAATGCAGATTTCAGTTTATAATATGTTGATAATTGCATTTCAACCTGTTCTGTTTCCTTTGTTGTCACAGAAAATGCATTGCAGGCGATTAAATATTTTGAGAAGGATCCACAGCTTTCAATTGACTGCCAAAAAATGATTGGCGCACAAACGGTTAAAAACTCCTGCTCATTGGTAACAGAAATGTATTCTTCAGAGGCTAACAAAGTCAAGGGCAGACAAAACTTCAGCACAAATAAAATATTGGCACCTTTCAGAGACTAACAAAGAGAAAATTCTGTACTGACAAACAATCCCTTTTTACAACTCAAGGAAAGTAAGGTTAGAAGACATGGTGCCAAATAGCATCTCTTCACACACAAATACTTCTGTAGCATGATGGCAAAATATGCTGGAACAGTGCCTGTTTTGCAGGCTTCTCAAATTAGATGTAGATCAATCTGGTGGGGTGGAAAGATCACCTGGCATAATTGTGTTCTAACTTCTATTACAAAGTTGCTATTTGACTTTGCTAGCATCTAAACCTTCAGAACTTATTTCTTCAGTTATGTAATGAGGAAATTAGATGCTTTCAGTTTTTCAGATCTAAAATGCTACTCCAGAGGTCAATATTCCCTTGATTAGAATGAATTTTTTTGACTCCCGATGTTACTAGAGGGGCTTTGCAGTGAGATTTTATTGTATTGATTCTTCTATGATTCCAAATGTTAAGACTAGCCATCTTTTCACCGTTAGAATTAATCGATATTAACCTTAGTCACAAGTTTCAGCACCAGGTAGATTGTCCAAAGATTGTCCAGCTATTTGTTAGCTGCTCATGCAGGTTTCTTCCCAAGATCAGCATGTGGTTTATCTCTGAAGAATCCTGGTCTCTTTATCCAGGACAAACTGGCAGGACAGCTACTTCCATCTCTAGAAAATTTCACATGTTGCTTGAAAAAAAAAAAAAAAAAAAAAAGAATATTGTGTTTCTAAATCTTTCTAAATGTATTAGTAAAATGCTTTCTCTCCTGAAGGGATTTTTCAGACAGTAACTTAAAAATGTACCTATTTAACCTCAACCATTTTCTCAACCATCTTCCTGGTTGGGCAATGGTATACATATTTTAATCTTAAGAAACTTGAAAAATTAAGAGTAATATTTGGAACAGTGATCTTTTGATTTTTCAAGAAGATATTTATACTCTCAAAGCCTTTTGCATATGTATGTGAAGTTTCCCTATGAAATGTCCTATAAACCTATTTTTTTTATTACCCTGCGTAGCATTTTATTTAAAAAGCTTGAGGTTCTAGGTGATATTAACATAAAACATAGTCTACCTATAAAATCCAAGGGTGTTTTCCCTTAAAATGTTGAGAATAAAAAGACATAAGATTAACAGGATTTTAATTTTTTTAAAGGTTTCTTGAGCTAAACCTCTTCCAATTGCTCTTATCAAATAAATTATGTGCAGATGAGGTATTGGGGTGGATTAGGATCATTTCATAACATAGCAAATGGGAGACTATACCATGAAGCCATCCCATTCCTCTGGCCTCAGTCAGTGTCTTGGATAATGCTATTAAAATTTAAAAGCCACCTATAAGCCTAGTAATGAAATAATGAACAAACAAGGACAAGTATCTCTCGCCAATGACAGGCAGTTGTATGCCTTAATTCACAAATTTCTTGCACTTAATTAGTTTAATGTACACAAAGCACTGTGAGGATAAAAAGAATAAAATGAATAACATAAATGTTAGAAATTTTTAATAGACTCAATCTTTTAGAGGTTGAGAGCTCTCCAGCTGCCCATCTTTCTAGATGAGGACGGTGGAAATCACCTTCTCAGTATTTCTTCGGGGCAGCAGAAACCGACCCTTTGATGTTCTGACATAGGAATCTGTTGAGAGTTTAAGAACCACCTTCTCCTTTCTTTGTGTTTACTGATTACAAGGCAGCCTCTTTGAAAGGAGGAGAGGATATTTGTAAATAGTAAAGAAAATAAATGAATCAGAGGGGAGGGGAGAGACGGATACTTATTATCACTCTTTTTTCCCTTTGGAGGCACGTATGGGGGAGTGTCCTTCTCTCCTTCCTCTCCTCTAGGACTGCTGGAGCAGCAAACCAGCAAGTGGAGGGGGGAAGACAAGGATAATTCCCTTTGATGTGGTCTCACAGTGGCAGCCTTTGTATCTGAGACAGCTAATTAAACAGCAAATGAGTTAATTTGGAGTTTTGAACATTGTCACCTGAATTGCTCTTCCTTTCACGTATTCTTTCAAAAGCAAAACTGATCACTCTAATACAGAATTCTAGCCACGTTTTTGTTAAACTATGCCAGTGAATAGATTCCTATTAGGATTAGGAGTTGATTTTCAATATGATCAAAATTCAGAAAATCTATCTTAGAATCCTCAAGACATCACTGATTCTAAAAGTAAAATTAATATCTGTGTTTCAAAATTGCCTGTGTTTTAACTCTACTGGAGGAGATTCATATAGAATATTAAATATTAATATCATTTCAATAAAAAAGACTTAACTGGAGAGTACCAAATATTAAAATATGTTTTTGATTTAAAATCACTCCAAATAAAATTTATATATTTTGAAGTAACGAAGTACTAGGTCTCATTGTTAAAGCCCTCATCTAAAGGAAATTTAAATACGTATGTTTCTTGATCTATTCATAAAAATGAAAAAGGGATGGAAAAATCTTTGATGATGTCTATTATATATTTGGAGGCTTTTTATGAGCTGCTGGAAATCATCTTTTCTTTTTTTTTTTTAATAAGATGACATATGTTGTCAAAGGGAATGATTATTACTCAAATAAAATATGCTCCCAAGGTGATACCAGCACTGTAATTTACTTTTCAAAGTTTGGAGGAGGGGACCTACAGCATTCTATTTTCTAAAAGAACAAATTACAGGAAAAGCCTAAAAGCTTCACTTTATGTTCCAAAATTTAGAGAAATATTTGACTCCAGAGCAGCCAAATTCCTCAGAGATAAAGAGTGTTTGGGAAAGAAAGTGATGCTAAAAATTTAAAGAAATTTTAGTCAAAATTATTTATTATTTAATTTTGGTCCGTCAGTAGAAAACTCAATTTCTTCAGAATAAAGCTGTGCATGTACTTAGTTAAAAACCTTTGGACATTAGATGAGATTAGAGAATCAGGTCAGAGTAAGACAAAGGTTTCATTTAAATTTGTTTGTCATATTCCATAATGTACCTAAAGAGACAGAACCTTTGCTAATACATAAAATCCTTTTCTATTCTTCAAAAAGACATTTTCTCCCAATCCAAAACTTAGTTATTATTATGTTTTTTAATAAGGATTGTAAAGTGCCAAGAATGTTGAATGTTAAAAATGTGGGACCCGGGATGAGAATAGCAGATAATGAATTGTGATGTCACAACTGATTAGTTAAGGACTAGTTATGAAAGTTAGCTAACCACAGTTTACCTCAGTGTCAATCCTCATCTGTAAAACAAGAATAATTATATTATCTCTCTTTTAGGTTGTTGTTAAGTTTGACAAACATACCTTTCAGGTACTTAATTCAAAGCCTGGTCCACTGTGAACAGCTAACTAGCGTTAATCACTTCTGTTTTAGAAAAAGTCAGTGTGTGCTAAACAGATCATGGAGCCTAGAGCCAGACTTCCCAGGGTTAAACCTCAGCTCTCACACTTACTAGCCATGGGATCTTGGTCAAGTTATTAATTTGTGTGTCTGCCTTCCCGTCTTACTTAAGTGCAATATTGAGTAAGCATTTGGATATAAAGTTTGGGAGTTTAGACAAGTGGTCTGAACTAAATTTAGACACAATGGGCATGCTAGCAATAAGAAGGTGGCCTCTGGAATACAGATGAAAATTGAAGCAACAGTCAAGCTTTTTATAAGCTTAGAAAGCTTAGAAAGGGAGAAAAAAAATGAGACTTTTAATTAAAACTCCAAATATAGATTCTTTACAAAATTCTTTTGAATCCTCTAAGCAGACACCCAGGCCAGGAAGCATTGTGTTTCTATAGATTTTAATGCCATTAATAAGCATTAGTTTATGAAAAGTGGGATCAGTTATGAATCTAGATGCAGTTATTTGGGAACAGAGCTTCTTCCTTTCTCCTTCACTAGCCTGGCACTGAGCAAATGGTTATGAGCCCATTGGTTATGAGTCACTGTTGATTGTTCCTGCATCATTGGGCATGAGCTGTAATAAACAGGGAACTTAGAAAGGTAAGGGTTGGTGGAGCTCAAGTAGCAAGATGAAGACTTACAAAACAAAACTAGAAAACACAAGTTGAGAATCAGGGATGGGGATTTCCACAGATCAGGAATACTTGTTTTAGGGTTCATGATTCCCTTTGTGAATCTTCTGCATTCCATTCACACTCTGGATTTGACATTTGTTCAGGGTTTGGCCTGCACTCTTCCCTTTCTGCTTCTATTAGTTGAATGTTTCAAAACAGTTTTCTGCTTATCAAAATTCCTTGTTGTATCTTCCTGTTTCTTATACAGTGCAAATCCCTTTGAGGATTTATTTTTCTATAATGAATATTAAAAACAAATAGAAATTAGGAAAGAAAACTATTCCCCCTAACTCTACTTCTCCCTCCAGATACCTTTGACCGTATAGATCATAGACTCACAGAAAAGACACCTGGGGGAAATTTGGAGATAGATGGGAAGGAAGGAAGGAAGGAAGGAAGGAAGGAAGGAAGGAAGGAAGGAAGGAAGGAAGGAAGGAAAGAAGGGAGGGAGGGAGGGAGGAAGGAAGGAAGGAAGGAAGGAAGGAAGGAAGGAAGGGAGGGAGGGAGGGAGGGAGGGAGGGAAAGAAAGAAAAGAAAAGAAAAGAAAAGAAAAGAAAAGAAAAGAAAAGAAAAAGAAAGAAAGAAAGAAAGAAAGAGAAAGAAAGAAAAGAAAGAAAGAAAGAAAGAAAGAAAGAAAGAAAGAAAGAAAGAAAGAAGAAAGAAAAAGAAAGAAAGAAAGGAGGGAGGGAAGGAAGGAACGAAGGAACGAAGGAAGGAACGAAGGAAGGAAGGGAGGAAGGAAGATTGATTTTGGACAATTCAGTTACATTATTCAATCTGAAGCTACATTATCTGCATAAAATGAATTGGGGGAAGTGAATGGCAACAGATCCAGAGAAGTAACTGGTAGTAAAAGACCAAGGACACAGAAGAGAACGGGAGTTTATTTTCCCCTTTTTCTGTCCCTTTACTACTTACCACTGTAGCAGTCCACAAGATGCCTCAAAATTAGTATATACTCACATATCTCCCTGAACACACATACCCACAAGCATATCATAAAAGCTTGGCATTTGCCATTGTAAGTGTTCAGAATTGTTAGCATTAACTCTAATCTTAATAATTTGCTTTATGTCAGGGAAATTAACTTAACGGTAAAGTTATCTTACTTAGTTCAGGGGAAAAAATAAGATTTCCTAAATCTCATTTATTTTTTGAATTAACACATAATCTTAATTCCTCATTTTTGCCCCACATCCCCTTGTATGATGCCAATTAAACTTGCAGTAACAGCAGCCAATTCCAATTTACTAGCTGCTGTGGCTGAGCTAAAAACTGGTTTCACCAGTCCGATTGCTTAGTGAAAGTTAGATGAACAATGGCATCACATCATACATTTTTCTGGTCAATTAGTCGTGGCTGGGCCCATTTTGAGTGTTAGGCTTCAATCTCTCCAGAGCTAGAAACTGGAATTGGGAATACTAGCCTCTTAATGCTCTTTCTTGACTGCTTATCAGAGAGAAGATACTGAATTCTCAATGGCTGTGGAAGAGTTGTAATTAAGGCAAAAGGATCTTAGAGACCCTGGTAATCTAGAGAGACTACTAAAAGTTAAAAATTTAATCTTCTTGATGTATATATTTCTTTGGAGCGAGTACATTTGCATTGAATGTAGGAACTGTTCTATCTAAATGACAATTGTTGTGACTCTCACTGTAACATAAGGTAGGGAGGAGACCCACATAATCTGAAGATAGTGGGGAAAAAGATCTAGAAATGCATGGATACAGTACTAATGAGTTGTCACGTGGGTTCCTGAAGATAGTACATGTAAAGCATCACCCGATACATAGAGATTTACATATGATGATTGTTGGCTGTGTAAACAAATTATCACATGCATGTTAATCCTAAAGCAAGGACACTAATAATTTCCAGTGCAAGGTTCCTATGTGTTTATACTTCTTTACACATTTAGTTTTTTCTTTTCTTTCCTTTTTAATGCCTTTCCGCCTCTAGGCCTCACATAATACTTTGATTTTCATCTCTCACTCATTCTTCCCTATGTATTGACCATAGCTTAACCCTTGTGGTAGAACTGGTGGTCCTCAGAGAAATCTTTCCTATTTCTTTCCACACCTCCACAACTTGAGGCACTCCACTTGTATGCTTCTATCCATCTGTTTGTTAGTTGTTGTTGTTTTTACAATTTCTCTATCCGTTTCTGAGTAGAGGTCAGAGCTGGGAACTACGACCCTCACATTCATATAATGAGGAGGGAGAGACAAGGAGGAATGAGATAGTATTGAATTTGCACATTTACTATGTGATAGACTTTCTGCATACTGTCGTTTTGTACGATAAATGTACCAAGAAGTGAAGATTAGGTATTGGATAGGCCATGCTTCTGAATAAAATTATTTAAATGGACTCTAATAACTCCATGTCTCCTCAAGAGAAATTATTTTTCTTACCTTTCTCCTTTCTTCCTTTCCTTTGTCTTACTTCTCTTTAATGCAGCTACTATTATTCACTTTTATAGATTCCTTTGTGCAATTACCAGGCTATATCATAAACCATATCCTATTTTCCTCCTTTTAGACTCACCATTAAACTCTTCAGTCCTAAAAAGTCTACTTGTCCATTTCCAACTTGCAACTGGTAATTATTTCTACAGTCCTCACCTTGTATATTAAAGCCATGATTTTTTTTTTAAATTTTATTGATTTATGATAGTCACAGAGAGAGAGAGAGAGAGAGAGAGAGAGAGAGAGAGGCAGAGACACAGGCAGAGGGAGAAGCAGGCTCCATGCACCGGGAGCCCGATGTGGGATTCGATCCCTGGTCTCCAGGATCGCGCCCTGGGCCAAAGGCAGGCGCTATACCGCTGCACCACCCAGGGATCCCTAAAGCCATGATTTTTACGTGAAATCTCTCAATATTTGCCCAATCTGCGTCTCAGATAGTAGTCATATAAGTCTATAAAATGAGTATTTCGAACTCTTGAACTGGTTTGTTTTCCTGAATTTTTCCCAAATATTTTGTTTCCAACTGCAAGACAACCTCAGTGTAGCCAGTTGCATATCTTCTGGGCTCCCACATTACAATTATCTGTGTTTAAGTCTATCTCATTTAAAAAGTTGTAAACTCCTTGAGATAAGGCACTATGTTTTATTGGTATTTTTCTCCCCGGTGTTTTGTGCTGTGTTGAACTCTTATTTAACACTGAATGAGAAACACTGAATTAAACAGTGAATGGGAAATTTCCAGTGGTGAGAGGAGAGATGGGAACAGGATATAACATTCTTCTACATACAAATAAATGTTCGTTGAATGCTTAGGCAGAGCTGGAACAAACAACTGTAATGAATCTTAAACTTTCTAATTGTTCCAATGTGTCTAGACCAATGCCTAAACTTTAAAAAAGAAAAGTAACCACATTCAGACTCCACAGACCCTGTACAGAAAAACTGTTATTTGTCTATTCTAACAGGATGACCTAAATAAAACTCTCCTGACTCCATCAACACTGCAAATGAGACTTTCCTGCATTTATGATAAGGAAGCCCTTTTATTTTATCATTATTTGTTTTACTACTCATCAGGCTCTTTGCGCCTATACACAAGGATGACAATAGCAAAGGAAGAAATCACCGGGAAAAATACAGACTATACCTAACACTGCCATCTTACCACACATGAAGGGTAATCACAATAAATTATTATTGCCCTTAAAATCAAGCCTTTGTTCCAATGTTCCAGAGAAAAGAGCAGATTTATCAAATAGTTTCTACTTTGCAATGAAAGACAATCACTAGAAATTTGGTTAGACCACTTCAACTTACTTAATAGTCAAAAATGTTAAAGTCCTTTGGAGATTTTCTAGTTAATAGAATTAACCTGCGGTGTAATTAGACATGTCTGAATTAAAGTCCTTTTGCAATGATAATACCTGCAGTAGAAGTGGTCTCCAGGAATCAAGAGATTAGTATGCACATTAGTGGTAGATCTGCCATCAGAATCACATTTATCCTTTTGGTCCTTCATCCCTGAAGGATTCTATAGCTGGGTGGATTTACAGGTTTGCTCTTTCTTGTCAACTGTTTTGCCTATTTTTATTCCAAGGAATATCGCCTTCCATCATGATTTCTTCATCTGAACTCTAATGAAAAAATGGGCTACCCTCTCTTTTTCCTACTCCTATTAGGAAACACGGGGACAGTACAAAAAACACAATATGATCTCTCTGACTAGCTTGAGAATTAGAGAGGACATTTTTAAGAAATCACTCAAATCACTGTAGCCAAATTCATGCTGGAGCTTCTGAAGATGACCTAAATACCTATGCCTGCACTTCATCTCTTTTAGGCAGTCTTCCCAAGTTAATTATAGAGTGCAAATGACTTCAGGATATCCAGTAATGTTCCAACATCACCATGTTTATGCAGAACTAATAGCTAAGGTGTACATATTTACCTGTTTCCAATATTAACACAAATGCAAATATATGGACATGCATTTTCAGGTCCTTTTTAGTAAGTTTTATATTAACTTTAAGGTTTCCCCCAAAAAAGTCCTTTATTTCCTCACTTCTTCAAAATTCCTTTCTGTACCATATCGCACTTTGCAGGATGAGCACTGTATCAGTGGATGATACTGAATCTCCTTTATTTGCCATTGTAGGCAGCATAAGCCATACATCTTTGTCTTTGAAAGACTTTCAAACCCATGTGCCTGCACCTGTTTGGCCTCAGAGAGCCCTACATGGCTTACATTCATGGTTTTATTCAGTACAATAACACAGACTATGAGTTGGAGTTTAAAATTTGAGGTTTAACAAACAATAATAAAATTTAAAAAATGAAATTTGAGGTTTACATTGTGTTACGAAATAGTTGTGTTAATATCTGCTACTCTCTGAACTTCTTTGTGTCTCCGTGGGACATAGGCATTGTAAACAGACAAACATGTATCACACATCACCTAAAGCTCCCTGGAATGGAAAATGATTGTGTTATCTACTCTCCCTTTTAAGAATCTTTGTGGCCAAATTAGGTGTGGTATCACCCTCTTCTAGACTTCTGGGTTTCTTTGTTTATACAACTTCTCTGTTCTATTTTGTGTCACATTTACGTCCTGTTTAGATTTATGTTATACTCTATAGCAAATTTGTAATTCCACACACTGTGTGATACATATTTTGTATCTTCATAATGATTAATTTATTATTTGAGCTTTAACATTTCTGTTGTGAGGATCAAGTAAAATAAATCATATGAAAATGTTGTAAACCGCAATGGGCTGTACAACTGCAAGGTAGCCCAACGTGTGTTGAATACACGTTGACTATATAAAGGGAATTTGCTTTTCCTCATTCAAAAGTAGCTACATAAAAATAAAGACAATTAATATGTATTCAAATTTAGAATGTACTAGAGGTTGTATGTTATCTGATTTAATCCTCCCAAGCCAATCAAGTATCTCCATTTCCTAATGAAGTAAACGAATTTCAAGAAATTAGGTAAATGCTCAAGTGTACAGTACAGGTATCTGTACTTTATTCACTCACAGACCTTCTGAAGTTAATATTCATATTTTCTCTTCTGTCATGCCTCACCTATTAGAATTACTATGTAAGTAAATTGATACAGGGCAGGCAAAATTTTTACCTTTTAATATCAAGCACTATATAAAATAAGTTACTTTCTCTGAAACCAAAGGAGGTCTAAACAACATTATGTTCTCCTATTTAACCAGGGTATGTGAGTTTACATAGAGGACTGTAAAATTATTCAATCAACTTCAAGTCGAATAGTCCCTTAAGACATAGTTTCTATTCTAGTGATTTACATGGTATTATTGTAAAGTTTCCTGGACCTCATCTATAGAATATGTCTCCAGCTTATGGACAACTGATTAAAATTTCATAATGATGGAATTGTGTCTGTTACCATATCTAACATAAATCTTGGCACATGGATGGTACTCAGTAATAAAATACTCATTAAATGAGCAAATGAGGGAACTATGGGAGGAAATGAAGATAGCAGTGTGTTGTAGGAAGTGGATTATGACAGTATTTGGGTGACCTGGCTAGCACTTCTGGATTATTTACCAACAACCTGAATGACTTCCAAAAGTCATCTAATTTTTGAGCCTCTGTTTTTTTTGTTTGTTTGTTTTCATTTTCAAAATCTTATTGTATCTTTAATATCCCTACCAGCACAAACATTTTCGAATTTTCTGGATTGCTCAAGAAGGTATGAATGAATATCCTTTAACCTTTCAATCACAAAACTTAACCTGATACTAATATATGATGAACTTCACAATCTCTGATGAATAGCATAGCCCATTGGCTATCCCCAGTTTCCAAGTTCTAATAGTCTGATACATCCTCCTTGACTTCCCTTTTTTTTTTTTTTTTTTTGGCGGGGGGGTGAGACCAATTGCATGCTTTTTTACTCTGAGTTTTTTCCCACCGTCTTACCTGTCTTTCATCTCCGATAGACTAATAAAGCCCAATTTAATGGTATAAACATAACAAAAATAAAGCCTAAGGGAAACGTAGATGGATGATGAGCATATTAGAATACTTTAGGTTTTCCCTCCTGAATCACAGTATTTTAAAAGAACACAAAAACAATGTAAAGAACCATAAATGACCTGAGATTTTATCCTTCATATGAGCTAACAGGTAGTCCACAACAGTTTCACAGATGCTGGCACTGGACGCAAGATTCCTGGGTTGGAGACAAGAGATTTTACTGCCCAGAGCACAGCAGGCAGCATGAGTTACTTGGTTGTATCAGTTCCCCTTTCTCTGCAGGTCCCAAGAAGTGATGGCAAGTGTCTCGGGTGTATGCAGCATACACAATGAGTCTATGCCGCAACTGAGGAAAATGGAGCCTAAAAAAACCCAATGCTATAAAGGTGACTTAAAACATACCTGTCCAATCTTTGCCTCAGAAGGAGGTACTATCTTTATTTTCCTGGTCAGGAAACAAATCTCCCTTCTGCCCTAAAGGGAGAGGCTCTCTGTATTATCCAGGAGTGTTGCTATACAGAAGGATAGTCTAGGACAAAAATAATCTCAAGGCCATGGGGAATTATTCCCTGATAATACATTTCTCATTTAAACTACATGTCTATCTTGGGTTCCTCAATGTTTTCTGTTTAGGGTAGTCACTCAGAGGCTCAGACTGACTGATGTTTCATCTAGATATTTGCCTTTTAGAGTATCATTTAGAAGGAAGAGACCAGCAAATTTTGACACTCTAAATTTCTACTCAGAAGGGACACATGGCACTTCAATGCACATTATTATTATTATTTTGGTAAAAGCAAGTGACTTATTCACAAATATTTTTCAGTCATTTACCTGAAAAGTGGACAGTCAGGAATAATAGCCCTAAAAACATAAAGAGTTATATTCCAAACAATGAATGACCATACCTAAATTATGCTAAAAAATTATTTTTGCTTGAAGAAGGACTCAAAAAGCCACAGTGATCTGCCATCAGGTTCTATAAGTTGTTTGGGCAATTTTTTATATTTGTAGATTTTTAAACCTGCAAGAAAAATCAGAAACATTAGATGAAAAATTGACAGTACCTCTCTAGGTCTCATGTGTGAGCTAATCATGTGCTGGGTGCTAAAGGTTGAATGGTGGTTAAGACGTGATACCTTCCTTCAGGAAAGCTAACATTTTAGTGTGAGGAACAGAAAACAACAAGCAAACAAACAAAATAAGTATAGGTTTTGATAAGTGCTAAGAAGAAAACAGAGTATCATGGATTGAGAAGGCTGGGGTCATCAGAAAATCCCCATATAAATATTGGTGGGTAGAGGTTCCTTAAAGTGTTCTAGATGGAAAACATCAAATATTAAGTTTCTTAATTGTAATAGAGCTAGATGTGTTTTAACACTTTTTTAAAAAGATTTTTTTATTTATCTCTTAGGGAGAGAGAGAGCAGAGCAGGGGGGATGGAAGAGGGAGAAAGAGACTCCCCCAGGAGCAGAGGAGCAGAGGAGGAGAGAGCAGGGATCCCAACTCAGGGCTTAATCCCAGGACCCTGAGATCATGACCAGAGCCAAAGGCAGACACTTTATTGATTGAGCCACCCAGGCGCCCCTCTTATAAACACTTAACAATGACCTCAAAACTTCCAACAATTGGGCAACTTATCCAGAAAAACAATTAATTGATAAGATAAATATAAAAATGTTTACTCTTTGGTACAACCAGTAGGTGGTTGGACTGATGAGGCCTCACAGTAACACATGTGAATATGACTTTGGGATTTCAATTGACTTCAAGACCAAATGTTTTAAAATAGTGTGTCAAAAATGCGACTGAATAATAACATATGGTGACCAGAAGGAAAACAGAAGGATAATTCCACTATGTTCTGTAAAGTTGGACTCCATTCAGTTCTAGGAAGACATCTAGTTTTGTGAAACACTGGAATTTGTACAGAAGAGTGTTAATAGGGTAAGGATGTATGTGGTTACAATCAAGACTATACCAAACCCAGAGGATATTTAGAAATGCATGAGGGCTATTTTGTAGTTGTCTCAATGAGTTATAAATGCCACTTAGAATTTAAGAAAAGGGCCAGGAATGCTAAGCAACTCGCATTACATGAGGGGAATTCCACACAATGAATTGTCCCTCCTCAAGTTCTAATGTGTCCCCTTTGACAAATAGTAGTTTGCATGTGTTGTGCACATAATATTTAATTATATTTATATATTTTAGTCTATGCAGAAAGACCTGAGAACATTTAATTTGGGGAAGAGAATAACTGTTGTCTTATACAGAAGCCAGTCAAGCAGCAAAGAGCAAAGTCTTCTGTGTAGCAGCAAACTGAAATGAGGTTAATAGAAAGAAGTTACTGGAAAGAAAGAGAAAAGCAGGTTTTATCTCATTCTAAGGAATAAATGTTTAAGGCTGATAGAAACAAAATCTGGGAAAATAGTCATTCTAATTCACTGACTTCTCTTTGATACAACCATTTTATCAATTTTCAACTTATCTTTCACTTGCTTAGCACAAACTGGAAGAATTTGACTTTGTCCAGAAAAGAGCCAAACTTTCCTATTTTTTTTTTTTTTAGTATCTCTGCCTCGTATAAAATGCAGGTCAGCTATATTTAAAGCAGATATTTCCTCAGCTTTTACACTCAAAAGCTAGCTGCCAATAGCTCTTCTTAACTTATAGAGAAAACCAGAAGAATCTAATTCTAGGATTCTGATTTTTATATGCAATATTTTTCTAAAATAACTTTACTTCCCATATGCAGACTTCATTTCCATGGTGGAAGTTGAGCTAGATGTTGCTATGGTTTATTTGACACTTGGAGCATTTGCAAAACTGTGCTTCTTGCAGTTCAGAGAGGAGATTCTTGATAAATATATTTGACTAATTACTATTTACTAATTATTTGTATCAAAATGCAGATGTGATTTTTATGTTACTTTTGTCCAGTTTGATGAGTAACAACCACAATCCCATTTATCAGTGTACTGGAACATTAGATAAAATTTACATTATATCAGCTTAGCTTAAATAGAAGCTTTCATTTTAGTAAAGCACCTGATGATGGACAAGAATGTATGAAAGGAAGAAACAATCTAGAAAAAAAATGTTTAGGATTTCTGTTCAACCTGAATGAAGTATCGAGGCCAATTAAGCAAAAGCAGTCTAGAGAGTTGTGGGATTTATCCTAGTCAGGGGATAACTTAATATATTCTGGCCATCAGACCCAGCAGAATATTCTAACCCTCTGGGATAACAGAATCATTTAGAGAGTACTGTTTTAGTATGACTTTGTAAGGATTTTCTACAAAACTGTCCATATAGAAATTTTTACCTTTTTTTTTTTTTTAAAGTCTTAGATGCCTGTTTGGTGCGGTAGGGAAGTAGTGTGAGTTTGGAAGACAATGAGAATGGGGGCATGAGCTCATTGAGGAAGCAGGAACAAAAAACTTGCCCCCCAACTATTTTGAAATTTTTCAAAAATGTAATCTCCTGAAAAAGATCATCATACAATCTCAAAATTAATTTCCAGAGAAAGATTTCAAAACCGTTTTTGAGCAATACTGTTATGGTTTGATAAAACATGTAAACTCTGAAGGTTTGTAATTTAAAGGAGAAATATCATTTGAATGTATGTTTCATAATAGCTTTGCCAAACTCTTTTGCATTACTTTACATTCATTATTCATATTCCCACACGCTATTTTGAGAAAACTATCAGGAGGTTTGCTATTTGGAGCTGAAATTCATCAGGAGGAGTCCCAATATATAGTTCTTGTTTTTTCAAAGCTAAAAAATAGAATTATCTAAAAAGTAATTCTGTATCATCCTGGCCTCTGTTTTTCCTTCCAAATCAAACCTTGTTTAGGTAGTCTACCCTGCAGAGACAAAGTCACTCATCTAATCCTTCTACTTCTTCCTTTTTTGGGGGAAAAAAGTGAACAGAAGTGGTTCCCTGCTTTTCCAAACAGGGAAACTGAGGAAGTCATCTAACGTGGGGAGGCCCACCGCAGGCCACTATCACCTATAATGGGATAAGTAAATCTAATGCCCTATGTTGTCAACTTACCCTTAATTAGTAACAGAATATTTTGAATTCCAGATAGCCTACTTTGGTCTAATGTATCATTTGATCAAAACTTGGGAAAAGAAAAGGATATTATTTATTGAGTACCCTCAAAGAGCAAAACCCAATTTCTTTGTTCTTCAGAATACAATCCCTCATCCTTTCATATGCTTCCAGGTCTTTGGGATGAATGTGTTCCTATTTTGTCTGAATTTAGTAATTAATCTTTAGAAAGTCAATTGTTCTCTTATAATGCTATAATGCAGAGTTTTCTTGCTTTATTATTATTCTTTCCTCTATAGGATAATATGAAATACGCTTCTTAAATTCCAAGACCTTCTAGAGTATGATTGTGAAGTTGAGAAGCCTGGTGATATTTAATTCTAAATTATTTCTGTTGTTTTATCTTAATACTTGGTTCAGTAATCTCTAGCTCTTAATCTTTAAGAGTAGACAAATTTCCTCAAATGTTATACAGCCCAACTATACACAGCTTAGAAAAATGTCCACTATTACCCCGCTTCACCCTCTGTAACATTATTTCAATTTTCTAAGTAACTTCTGTGTCCATAAAAGTCTTGCCAATAACCTTTCCACTTGACTAGAAAAGGAAAAATATATTACTAAGCTTCCACCAGAATGTTAGGGTTATTCTTAGAAATAAAATAAGAACAACAACAACAAAATCAAAGTTACACCAAAAGCACATGTCAAACTGACAAGAACTAATGTTATATCATTAGAAACCTACAAAATTGTTTTGGTAGAAATATTAAAAAATAAATAGTAAGTACATACTTGCCCAAACTTGCATTCACACTCTCTATTACTCTAAGCAAGCTTTTCTGAAAACTTTTCAGGGAATTAGAAGTTGAAGCATGTTTACTTCAAATTTCTGTAAATAGTTACCTTTCTAATTGGTTAAAATTCAAAGGACAAAGTAACTATGTTGGCATCATGAAAATCCTTGTTTATAGTAGAACTTCACTTATGCAATCCCATTTTTATTCACTGCCTTGTACTGCATTTCCCTAGCCTCAATGTTAAGGACAGTATAGGACTGATAGTACATATTACCAAAGGATTATAAAATTATTCATAAAGAAGTATGCTACATGTCTATTATTCACGTGTAATAGTTCCAACACCAAATCTGTTAACAAATCAAAATGATAGCATCATAACTGAGGCAAGACAGAGTTTACCAACAACAAAACAATATTTTTATCTAGATTATTTTATGAAGATCCTCCTGCTGACCCATCTAGATAACTCTAAGAAGAAATCTTCATGATCTGTAGGGTGGGTACCTAAAAGAGTACTATAATAAATAGAGTTTGAATAACCTAAAAGTGCAAAGTGTGTATGTGTGTGTGTGTGGGGGGGGATATTTCTCACCCCCTTCCCCCTGGATCAACCACCAGGAAGGAATTTCAAATTTGAAAATATCTCTAACTTGTTAAAAAATTTTAACAGTATTGAGTAACTATATGCATATTCTCATTCCTAGAAATATGTTGTTGTTGTTGTTGTTTTTCATGAAAACTAGGAGTCATTCAGATGACTCAGTTTTCATTCCTAAGGATATATATTGAAAAACTCTAGGAAAAATACCAATTATAACATGACAAAAAGACAAGGACAGTGAATAGATTATTTCAAGTAAATGGGGGAATGAATTAGAATCTCAGATTCTTTCATCTCTAATATCTTAATGAAATGAACACAGAAAATTTTATTTATTTTTTTAATTTTTTTTAAGATTTTATTTATCTATTCATGAGAGACACACAGAGAGAGGCAGAGACATAGAGGGAGAGGAAGGCTCCTCGCAAGAAGCCCGATGTGGGACTTGATCCCGGGACCGGGATCATGCCCTGAGCCAAAGGCAGATGCTCAACCACTGAGCCACCCAGACATCACTTAAAGAAAATTTTAAATGACAGGCTAGGCATTTCTTCCTTGGAACTAAATGTAATCACAAGAACAGGCTTTACATTCCTGCCTGAAACAACTAAAAAGGACAAAATATAAGAAACAAAGGCTTTAAATATATTGATAATCAGGTGCTGAAAGGTAATAATCTCTGAGGAGAGAGAAACAAACAAGATAATATCAATATTTCCCAAGCTTATTGCCTGGAGAGAATTTCTAGAGCTCAGCTTGAGGAGGAAGAAGTCAGGTGAGCCCCATTATCTTCCCATGTTCGGGAGTCAGATTTAGAATCCAGGGATGCCAGGCAGCTCGAGTCCACAGAGCAGCAAACCAGATAGGAAAGAACTGCACAGAAAGAAGAATCTGGAGATCTGTTGAGGGTCTTCAGCTGGGCACTGAGCAGTTCTTACATGTAGCAAAACTACCCACATTCTAGAAAAAGAACACAAAGGATCAGAAAGAACAGTAGCCTGAGCCCATAGAAAGTCAGGAATACTTCCTGTCGCCACCAACCAGAGTGCAAAACCTCATAATTCATTGAGCACTTGGTAGTATATTCAGAAGTTTTTTTCCCTGGTAGTTGGTAAAATTAGTCTTATACTAAATGATACCCTGGTATTTACAAGGAAAACATAAATGCAAGAGCAAAAAGGACCAAATGATTTTCAGATAACTCAGAGCCCAGAAAAAAAGTTCATAAATATTTTTAGAAATATAAAAATAAGGAGTACCCATGAAGTAATACTGACTATGTTGGACATGCAAGAAAAACTTGCGAGGCATACAAAGAAGCTGGAAAATACAACCCATGGCTAGGGGAAAAATCAGAAATGACACAGATGATAGAAATATTAGATAAAGGTTAAGGGCATTAAAATATAGACTGAATTCACATGTTCATGAAGCTGGAGGAAAGATTATTTTTGAAGATATGGAAATATTTAAAAAATAGAAATTCCACAGATAAAAATATATTGTCAAAGATGAAAATTACACAGAGAGGGAAAAAGAACAGACTGTGTATTGCAAAAGAAAAGATAAATAAATTTGAAGGCAAAGCTATGATAATGATCCAAATGTAACACCAAGAGGTAACAAGAATTAAAATAAAAGGAGAAAAGAGCACCCTTTGACTAGTGTATGTATAGTTTTAGTCCCTAAAGGAAAATTAACAAAATATGAGTGATGGCTTATCAGAGAAAAATGAAAGCAAAGAAAATAATGGAACAACATCTGTAAATACTGAGGTGATAAAAGCAAAACAAAATTATCTACCTAAAACTCTTTACCCTCAAAAATATGCTTAGAGAGTACAGCAAAATAAAGATGTTTTCAGTCTATAAATAAGGCCTAAAGAATTAATGACATTATAAGAAATGCTAAAGAATTGGAATAGTAACCAGAAGAAAATTTGCTATTTTCTAGGAACTAAGGAACTAAGGAACTAAGGAAAATTTGCTATTTTCTAGGAACTAAGGAACTAAGGAACTAAGACCGCCAATACTGATCATCCCAGGGTTAAATACGAAAGACTTTTCAAATAAATATTTCAATCTCTTAAAAATCCTGATTAAATAAGAATAATGGCAATATATTGCAGAAGCTAAAATACAGGAAGAAGTAAAATATATGACAACAATAACTCCAATGCTGGGAAAAAAGCAAGTATACTGTTTTAAGTTCCTTGTGTTAACTTTGATGTGATAGAAAGTTGAAAGTCAACTGGTTGAAGTTAAAAATATATACTATGAATTTTATTGCAACTAGTAAAATAAAACACCAAAAATTTTACCTAATAATCCAACCAATGAAGTGAAATAGAATTGTCAATATTATTCAATTAGATTAGAGGAGTAGACAACTGGTAAGACAAATAGAAAACAAACAAAAATGGTTGATAGAAAACCAACCATATCATTAACCACATTGAATATAGATCACCTCTTATCCTCAAGTTTTTAAAACAAACACAATTGAGACGCCTGAGTAGCTCAGTGGTTGAGTCAAGGTGTGGTCCTGGAGTCCTGGGGTTGAGTCCCACGTGGGGCTCCTCTTGAGGAGCCTGATTCTCCCTCTTCATCTCTGTGTCTCTGATGAATAAATAAAATCTAAAAAAAATAAATAAATAAATAAAGCAAACACAATATTTTCAAAAAGATAGTTAATATTTCATTTATGAAAGTTATAGGAATCAAAGCATCAGGTCATGAAGAAGTTTTATCTATGGTTGATATAAAAAGTATATTCCAAATTTGCATTTAATGTGTGATTAGTTTCAAATCTAAATATTATATGACAAGTGGTCTGTAAATTGTCAGTGTGGTTAAACACCAAGCTTGCCATTTTATCAGAAAAGAATCAAACCTTGCCATAAATGAATTATTAAAAGTGTATTTAAATTTAAATCCAAGTATGAAGTCCTTTGTAATCTCATTTAATGACGTAAATTTGGGGGAAAGCTGTTTGAAGACATTTGGAGACCAGTCAGGCCCTAGAGATCTTAAAGGGCTAAAATGCAGAAGGTGAAATATATAGAGAGCCCTATATCTGCTATATTTTGATCCCTCAGAGCATTTGCCATTTCAAATCAAGTGCCACAGAGAAGAAATAAAAAGCTGTTTAAGCAGTGTTTGTGGAAGATTCTCTTGACTGAGTAGAAAAAGACTAGATTTTGGTGCTACTAAAGCAGGATACAAGAAGATAGGTTTCCAAACTGTGTTGTTGTGAATTGTACTAAGATATATATATTTGATCTTCATCTCTGTTCCTGGCAGCAGCCGCTTAAACCCTTGTAATTTCCTAAGTGATAAGAGCAATGGGAAAATATTTTGTTATGGTATTTGGAATTTTGTCCTGGCTCCCTAAAATAGCTCCAGAGCAACAAAGGCAAAAGGAGTGTCCTTTGTTATTCATAACAAGCCCCCTCCAACCACGAGTGAGTTTATGTTAATGAGATGATTTTTGGAAAGTTCTTAGATAACCACAGAATGAGGTTGCCTGGGAAACCAACCAGTATGTTTAGAAGGTTGGAACTTTCAGCCCCATCCCTGACCTCTGCTCTAGAAGGAGTATAGAGAGGAACTGAGGGTTGAATTAATCACCAATGGCCAATGATTTAATTAATCCTGCCTATGTAATGAAGCCTCCAGAAAATCCTAAACAATGAAATTTGGAGGACTTCCAGGTTGGTGAACACATGGAAGTGCTGGGAGGGCAGGAGTTCTTTTTTTTTTTTTTTTTTTTTTTTTTTAAATAACATGTATTTATTATTATAGTATCACATAGAGTATTTTCTTTTTTTTAATTTTTTTTTAAATTTTTATTTATTTATGATAGTCACAGAGAGAGAGAGAGAGAGAGGCAGAGACACAGGCAGAGGGAGAAGCAGGCTCCATGCACCAGGAGCCTGATGTGGGATTCGATCCGGGTCTCCAGGATCGCGCCCTGGGCCAAAGGCAGGCGCCAAACCGCTGCGCCACCCAGGGATCCCCTGAGGGCAGGAGTTCTGTGTCACTTCCCACTTATATGCATCTCTTCCATCTGGCTGTTCCTGAATTGTATCCTTCTATAATAAACCAGTAATCAAACAGGTAAGATTTTTCCTGAGATCTGTTAGCTGTTCTAGCAAACTATCAAACTCAAGGAGGGGATCACAGAAATCTCAGATTTATAGCCAATTTGTTGGAAGCACATATAACAACCTGGGATTTGGGATTGGCATTTGGGATTTTGTTTTTGTTTTGTTTTGTTTTGTTTTGTTTTGTTTTGTTTTAGTACTGAGCCCGAAGCCTGTGGGGTCAGTCTGCATTAACCTCAGGTAGATAATGTCAGAATTGAATTGAGGACACCCAAATGGAATCTACAGAAACTAGAAGAACTACTTGATTTGGGAAATCCTCACACATCTGGTGTCAGAAATGCAGGATTCTGAAAGTAGACAGTTTTGTTTGTTTGTGTTCCTTTCACAGACCCAAAGGAAAGCCAAAGAAATTAGCCAAAATTCTGCTTGCACTTTTTTCTCAAGACATTTGCTGATACCTAAACTGTGTATGTCAGGGACAGGAAGAAAAGAAAGCAAGTAAATAATAATAATAATAATTAATAATAATAATAATAATAATGGCAAAAGCAATAATAGTAATGATATGGGAGAGCTTGGTTCTTGTCTCACAGATTTGAAGAATGAATCTCGCAAAGGAGAGGAGTAAAGGGATAGAAGTTTATTAAGTGAGGGTACAGAGAAAGCTCTCGGAAGTGAGAGAGGTCTCAACAGTGTTGCCGCTGAGGGTTTGTAGGGTTGGTCTTTCACTGGAAGTCAACCAGGCATCCTAAATCCTTTTCACATTATCTACTGGTATCACCATAGAGTAAGGACTGGTGATAACATCTTTAATGGCTTGATGGCTTGCTTCTTCTTTGCGCTCTGGTTATTCTTTGTTGGTCACAGATGACTGTCATAAAAATGACACCCTTCCTGCCCACACCTAGGGCAGGGTGCTCTGGCTTGTTCCCTTATCTCTAGTTTCCTTACACCTCAGCATTTTGGGGATTTTTGTGGGCCCTCTTCCATAACCCCCTACATAGCCCTGCCAAGCCCCATTGTCCTTAACTCAGTAATAATAATAGACTAATAGTAAGTAATAAGGGATCCCTGGGTGGCACAGCGGTTTGGCGCCTGCCTTTGGCCCAGGGTGTGATCCTGGAGACCCGGGATTGAATCCCGCGTCGGGCTCCTGGTGCATGGAGCCTGCTTCTCCCTCTGCCTGCGTCTCTGCGCCTCTCTCTCTCTCTCTCTGTGTGTAACTATCATAAATAAATAAAAATTAAAAAAAAATGTTTAAAAAAAAAGTAAGTAATAATAGTAAGTAACATAAATTCAGCAAATCTGCAGAAAGGGCTAAAAAATCCAGATAAAGCTTTCCTCTTACAAAAATCCGAAATCTTCAGATATCTTAATCTTTATTTATATCACCATTTGCTTGTATTTTATGTCTACTAGAATAAACTGATATTCCCTTTACAATTTTTCATGTACAATCTCAGCATTTCATATAATTAATCGACATTCCACACATGACTAAATGACTGAAAACAAAAGGAAAAAAATAAATCAATAGAAATAAGCCCACATATGATCCAATTATTGATATTATTGAATTATATAGTTTACAAATTTTAAATGTAATAATCAATATAAATTTACAACTATGTATTTCTAAAACTATCATCCATATCAAAATATAGAAAATTACCATTTCATCGGAAGCATCCATTATGCCCTATCCAAGTCTACATTCACCGAAGTTAACTATAGCAGTAACAGCTATCACCAAAGCTTAGGTTTGGAGGAAAAAATACAAACATATACACGACAAAATGTATCTTGGAAACGTTTATAAACTTGAAAAGTTTTTTTTTGTTGTTGTTGTTTTGTTTTTGTTTTTGTTTTTAGGGATCACTTATAACTTTAATTTTATTTATTTAGGTTTTAGGTTTCAAGATTGTATTTTATATATTCCATTGAATGTATTTGGCATGTCTCTAAGCTCTCATTCAAGAATGGTTTTACAACTTTGTTGTTCATGATTTTGATATACTTGAGGAGTACAGGCCAGTTATTTAGTGGAATTTACCTCAATTTAGATTCAGCTGTAGTTTCCTCATGACTATATTCAGATTATGCATCTTTGACAGGAACATTACAGGGAATGGTACTTGTTCCTCTCAGTGTATCCTATCGGGAGGTCGGTTGTTGGCTTATACCTTTATTCGTGATGCTAAATCGATCACTTACTTAAGTGATCTTAGTTAAGATCCTTAGTTAAAGTTAACCTAGTTAAAATCCTGTCTGCCGCGTTTCCTCACAAAGAGGTGAGGCTGTTTTCTCTTTTGAATTAATAGGTCATTTACAGAAATGCTTTAAGACTATATAAATATTGTGTTCCTCCTCAACTTTATCCCACTAGTTCTAACACTCATTAGTGATAAATGCCTGAATCCATTACCACAATGATACAAAATTGTCTATAGAATTAAACTGACCTAAAAGAAACTTTTTTTTTTTTACCTTTCCTCACTTTTTTATAAAAAAAGATCATCTAATTTTTAAACTTTCTAAAATATTCATTAGGACATTCTATTATCCCAAAAGGTATTTTGGGTTCAAATAATCTGGAAAATATTAGTTAAAAACAACCATAGTAAATTGTGTGGTACGGGCATAGGGATTAATGGAGATTGCATCAAAATATGTACAAAATGACCAGAATTATAAGATAGTGAGAGACATCTGTACAACTTTCCAATTCTGTTTGCATGTGCTTGATTTCCAAGGGCCTGTTAGATGTTAGACCACAGGTAGAAATAACAAGGATATTCACTGAAAGAAGTTTGTTTTTTTTATTATTCATTGGACACTAGGAGCTTAAATGAGTTTGGGAATTGCTCAAATAAGGTTGATATTTGGGAATCAGGGAAATGAATGAGATTTTCCCCTGGGGAGAATATTTTTACATAAAAACAGAAGTGAGTTCAGAACAAATGTGTGGGAAACATCAAGTTTTAAAAAGGCATAATAAAGGAAGGAATTCAGAAATCCTTCTCATAGAGGTAGCAGAAGCATGAGAAAGTGGTGTCTGTGTATGCAGAGTGAAAATGGAAGGCACTGTTCCTGCTTTCAGAGGACTATGGGAATAAAGACAGGAGACTCACTAGGGTGCCTAATCTAATCTAGGCAGGAAGGGTAGTCAGAGATATCCAGAGAGAGGTGACATGTATGCTGAGATTGAAATGAGGAAAAGTTACTGAGGCATGATGTTCCAATTAGAGGGAACATCATGTAAAAAGGGATAAGGCAGGCTTGTGCAGGTCAAGCTTTGGGGGCCAATCACAGGCCTACGGGGAAGATGTATGCAGAGACAAGAATTAGGAGGGCCCTATATGTCACAATTAAAAATTTGTGTTTTGCCTGAATAAAACGAGGAACCTAATAACGGATTTACTCTAGGTAAGGACCCTTTTTGGTTGAAAAAAGACATGGTATATTTTAAGGAGAACCAATTAAACATCACAAGAAAATAGGGGTCATATGCCAGATTAGTCTGTCATTACCTGTAGGAAATTGGATAGGTTACATTCTCTCTAAAATGGGAATAAGAATACCTACCATCTCATTTTTGAGACATTTGAATAAAATAATTTTTATTGTGCCTGTCCCTGAAAATGAGGTTATAGTCAGTTTTTAAAATTCTCCCCTTTTGCTTAAAAAATACCTTTCCTCTCTATTATATAAATTATCCTCAAATTCTGTAAAATATAAAAATCTTATACCATTTGCAGCATACCTCTCTGGTGCCCCACGTCACTTTTTCTTAGCCCACTGTTCTTTTTGTCTGAAATTACTATAGACAGTTCAAGACAGGCTCCTCTCCTTCTAACAAAATCTTTGCTCAAAGGTGCCAGGGTCTTCTTTAAGACTGATAGCCAGTGATTGAGCTAATGCCCTGGAGGGAACCATCAAGAATAGGGGACAGAGACAGTAGCTAAATATCCCATCCTCCACCCTTCAGGCAAACAGTGTATTTGCTCCTCAGGAAGTCTCAATAGGAACAAACCTCCCCTCTCCTTTGCTTACAGGACTGGCCTCCTTAATGGATGCGTACAATGGCTTTTTATTTTCCCTATATTATTCTTTCTGACTCTTACTTGGGCTTTCTGAGATAAACTCCAAAGTAAACTACCTACTGCCAACCCCTCTCAGGCTGATTTCAAGGAAACCCAAAGTGAAATTCTATCTCATTATATTTCAAAAGAACCCATTTAATTAATTATTTAATTCTATTCTAGTAAATTGATGGATTTCTCCTCTACTTTTTTATTCTTTCTTATGAGATGTCATAACCCCAAAGCCATTTGACTGTCTGAAGTCACTATTCCTTTTTTTTTTTTTTTTTAAGATTTTATTTATTCATGAGAGACAGAGAGAGAGAGAGAGGCAGAGACACCAGGGCTGCCCTGAAGTCACTATTTCTTTTAACGTACAGGGATCCCTGGGTGGTGCAGCGGTTTAGCGCCTGCCTTTGGCCCAGGGCGCGATCCTGGAGACCCGGGATCGAATCCCACATCGGGCTCCCGGTGCATGGAGCCTGCTTCTCCCTCTGCCTGTGTCTCTGCCTCTCTCTCTCTCTCTCTCTCTCTGTGCGTGTGACTATCATAAATAAATAAAAATTAAAAAAAAAAGCTCACAATAAAAAATAAATAAATAAATATTAAAAATCTGGTTACTTAGCTCATCTCCAAAAAGATTTTCCAAAACTTGTTAATTGTGCTAAAACGAAGGTTTACTAAAATATAATGCTTGACACATGTTAGATTACTTTATATATTAATATGAGTTTGATTATTTTGATTAATATGAGTTACTTTATATATTAATAGGAGTTTCTAAATGCTCTACAAATGAGCAGCATTTTAGAGCATTGAGTCACAGTGTTTGGCAAAGCTGGCATTGCAGTTGCCTATTGCAGCCTTACACTTCTCTTCACACTCCCTTCCCTTGCCCCCTCACCTTTTCCCTGCTGATGTAATTATAACGTATTTAGATAGAGGATCAAAACCCTCTGCTTTTGTAAGGGTAAATCTCAAAAGACTAGCTTATTTTTTAACCAAACCTGTCATAGAAACCCAATTTTATTAGTTGTGATTAGTATATGCGCAAACAAATGGCCCTCTCTGGCCAATGAGATGCAAGAAATCTCCTGCGTTAAAACTGAGGCTTTCATTCCTGAAACAAAACAGATTAAAGCAAAACCCTTCAACTCAACCTAAGGACAGATCTTCAACCTCTCCCTTATTCCTGCCTTGAATATGGCCAGGAACTTTGAAACTGATAATTAGAAATAACTTGAATTGGGATCCCTGGGTGGCACAGCAGTTTGGCGCCTGCCTTTGGCCCAGGGCGCGATCCTGGAGACCCGGGATCGAATCCCACGTCGGGCTCCCGGTGCATGGAGCCTGCTTCTCCCTCTGCCTGTGTCTCTGCCTCTCTCTCTCTCTCTCTCTCTGTGACTATCATAAATTAAAAAAAAAAAAAAAAAAAAAAAAGAAATGAATTGATGGCATTTTTTTTTTTTTAAGATTTTATTTATTTATTCATGAGAGAAAGAGGCAGAGACACAGGCAGAAGGAGAAGCAGGGTCCCCATAAGGAGCCCACTGCAGGACTGGATCCCAGGACCTCAGGATCCCACCATGAGCCAAAGGCAGACACTCAACCACTAAGCCACCCAGGCGTCCCCAATTGATGGCATCTTTGGGACAGCTGAACTAGCACAAGTAATTGCATGTGCCTAGACTCCATATTTGTGGGGGAGAAATGCTCCTTAATTTAACTTATTTATTAGTTAATTGTTTAATACATAAAAGGTATTTATCTACTTAAATCTGAAGCCACTCCTAACCCATATAGGGAGGGAAGAGAAAGGCTAATGGTAACATTTTTCTCACAGGAGGAAAATTTTGTTTTGAATACCAAGGATTTTTGGAATATCTAATTCAGATGTTCAGGGTCCTGAGGATCCAATTTAGAGATCTTGTCAGGTATGGAAGGGAGACTGAGTAAGCAGCTAAATCTGTGAAATGCCCCCCCTTACTGATAGGGAGAGCTAGGTTCTTGTCTCCTGGAGTTGAAGGATGAATATCCACCACAACAGAGAGTGAGTAAAGCATTAGAAGTTTATTAAGCAGATACAGAGAAAGCTCTCAGAAGTGAGAGGGGTCCCAAAAGGGTTGCCCCTGAGGGCTTTTATGGTCTGTCTTTTATTGAGAACCTATCCAGGGAGCCCAGGCCTGGAGATCCTTACGCAGTCCTGGTTTGAGTGGGGACTATTCATAACACCTTAATGACTTATTTCTTCGTGGCCTGGTGAGTTTCTGTGATTACTCAGTAGGCCATTTTGGAGCTAGAGAACCAGGTGTTTTGTTTTGTTTTTTGTTTTTTTGTTTTTCTGTTTTTTACTATCTTATGTCTGTTTTCTTGGGAAGGGTGGGAGCCTGACCCCAGGGCCTCTCTGTGTCCTTGGAGTTTATGGGAGACCACAGATTCCTGGGAGCCTGACTCTGAGCCTTTCCTTATCTTTCCCTGCCTAGCCCCATCTGCCCCTAACTCCTTCCTACAGCATTACCTCATTTAGGCGGAGTCTAACATTTTAAGTGTTGTGATTTCCAGTAAGAACAATGTTTGAAGATACCAAATGTGATCATAATCTTCAGAGTTATATAAATAACTAATTAAAATATTAACCATATTGAATTTTTAAAATTAAAGCTTATTTTACATTTCTCTGTCAGAAACATCTATCTATTCTTAGATTAAAAGGTTAGATGACAGCAGGAATTTGACCTAATTGTAGATAATCTTATTTATGACATTTACGAAGCTCAGCAGCAATAAGCTAGGGAGTTTGGTCATTTTCCCAAGAAGCATTATTGAAATTTAAAAACATTGATACATTAAAACATGCAAAACTTAGTTGTTGTTGTTTTCTTTAGTAGCTTAGCTACAGTTTTGCACATTATATTCTTGGTACAAAAATGACTCGTAAATTAAAACTGGCACCTGATAGCTAAATAAAATAGCAGTGAGATAGAACAGAAAGTTCACCTTTTTAACTATCCTTTACTAGTATTAAATATTAGATTATTTTCATAAACAGCAATTTTTGTGCGAATACATGATTTTCAAGATTGAATGTTAAATATTCCCTTTTTTCCCTGGACAAATCTGCCTTTTGACCTTTTATTTGTAAAATAATATCAGCTTAGAAAATAGTCAAAATTTATTCTTTTTATGTCTCATTGCATCTTAAGGATTTAAGTAAAAGTGAATACAAAATAGTGCACACTTATTTTAATTGTTTTTAGATGCATGATAAAAGAAATGAGCTAGAAATCACAAAAATATGATTAGGTAGTCAGACATAGGCAATAGGCCTTTGGGAACATCTAGCAGTGTCCATATAGAGGTCAATTACATGGTCAAATATGGTGATATTGTTTTTCAGATAGACTCTATGTTTTTAAGTAGTTTTAAGTTCACAACAAAATTGAGCAAAACATACAGAGAGTTTTCACATATATACTCTGTCTCACATGTGCATAGCTTCCCTTCAAATCAACATTCCTCACCAGAATGGTACGTTTGGTACAATTGATGAAGGAACACTGACAAAACATTATCACGCAAAGTCCGTAGTTTACATTAGAGTTCACTTTTGGCGTTGTATGTTTTACATTTTATTGTTTTGACAAATAATGATGTGTATCCCCCATTATATTATCATATAGAAAATACAAACAGATCAACACATATGAAAAGAGGTGGAGAACTGAATATTGACCCAGTAAACCTAAATAGCCAAGAAAATTAATCTGTGTAAGTACATGTGGAAAAATCCGCGTATTTTAAATACTTGTTTTCACTTAGTAATTATTAATAAGTTGCACTATTTCTTGTGAGGCTGTGTGTAGTTTTTGAGTTGAGATAAAATAACATACTATAAAATCCAACCTTTTGAAATGAACAACTTAGTGCTTTTTTAGTCCATTCATAGCTTTACAGCCATCACCACTAATTTGAAAACATTTTGATAACTCCAAAAAGAAGCCTGGTTCCCATTATTAGGGAGCTCTTCTTTATGCCCTTCCCCCAGCCTCTGGTAAAGATTAATCAACTTTCTGTCTCTAAGATTTTTCTTTTTTGGACATTTCATATAAATGGAATCAAACACCATGTGGCCTTGTGTGTCTATCCTCTTTCACTTAGCATAATGTTATCAAGGTATATCAATGTTGTAGCATGTATTTGTAACTATTCCTTATTGTGAATGAATAATATCCCATTATTATGCACATATCACATTTTGTTTATGCATTCATCAACTGATGGGCATTGGGTTGTTTTCCCACTTTTTTTGGCTATTATGAATATTGCTGCTGTGAACATTTATGTAAAAGTTTTTTTGTAAATATATTTTTAATTCTCTTGGCTATATGACTGGAAGTAGAATTGCTGGGTTATATAGTAATGCAGAGTTTAACTATTTCGGGACCCACCAAACTATTTTCCAAATGCTTGCAAAATTTTACATGCCTAAAAGCAATGCGTGACAATTTCAATCTCTGTACATCCTCACCAACACTTGATGTTTTCCATCTCCTTTTTTATAGTTATCATTGTAAGTGTAAAGTGATATCTCATTATGATTTTCATATTCCTAATGACAAATGATGTTAAATATCTTTTCATGTGCTTATTGGCAATTTGAATATCTCCTTGGATGAAATGACTATTCAAATACTTCACCCATTTTTTGCCTGGGTGGCTCAGTTGGTTAAATGACCAACTCTTGCTTTCATCTCAGGGTCGTGAGATCAAGCCCTGCATCTGGCTCCATGATCAGCACGGAGTCTACTTAAGATTCTCTCTCCCTCACCCCCCTCTTCTGCCCTTCCCATGCTCGCCCTCTCTCTCTAAAATAAATAAATAAATAAATAAATAAATAAATAAATAAATAAATAAATAAAATCTTAAAATAATAATAATAAATTTAATAATAAATAAAATTTTAATAATAAATAAAGTCTTAAAAATGAAAGCAAAAACAAATACTTTGCCTTTTTTTATTTGGGTTGTGTATCTTATTTAATGTTGAGTTGCAGGAGTCTTTTTTTTAATATTTTCTGGATACAAGTCCCTCATGAGACATATTCACAAATAATTTACCCTTTTCTGTGAGTTTCTGGATTTTGTTCTTTGAACCACAAGTTTCTTAAACTTATGAAATCAACTTAACTTTTTTTTTTCTTCTGTTACATGTACTTTAGTGCCGTATACAAGAAACCATTGTCAACCCAAGCACATGAAAACCTGCCTATGTTATTCTCTAAAGTTTTAGGACTTTAACACTTTAAGTTTTTGATCTATGTTAGTTGTTATATGTGGTGTGATGTATGCGTCCAAACTTAGTATTGGATATTCAATTTTCATAGCACTGACCCTTGTAAAGACTATACTTTCCTTGTTGCAATGTCCTTCACACCATAGTGAAGATTAAATTGGCCATATATGTAGGCATTTCTTTCTGAATTTTCAATTCTACTCAGTTCATCTACTGGTACATCTTTATTCCAGTACCACACTGTCTTGATCATTATAACTTTTGGTATATTTTATTTTTGAAATTATTATTTGCTATTTTGTGTCCTTCATATTTCCATATGAATATTAGGAGCAGCTTGTCGATTTCTGCCATGAGGAAAAAAATAGCTAAGTTTTTGAGATTTGGTATGTTTAGCATTGAATGTGTGAAACAATTTTAGCAATACAAACAACTTAATAATTAGTCTTCTAATTCATGGACACAGGGTAACTTTCCTTTTATTTCGATATTTTTTTCTTTCAAAGACATTTTACATTTTTAAGTGTACAAGTCATGTACTTCTTTCATTAAATTTATTCCTAAATAATTTACTCTTTTTGATGCTATTGTAAATGGAACTATTTTCTTCATTTCTTTTATAGATTATTTATTGCTACTGTTTAGAAATATAATGGATTTTTTATTGACCTGGTTTCTCCAGGTTAATGAATTTATTATATCAGATAGTCTTTTTGTGGATTTATTATGGTATTTCAGGGACAAGATGATGTCATCTCTGAACGGAAATAATTTTACTTCTTCCTTTCTAAACTGGTTATCTTTTATTGATTTTTTTTTTTACCCGATTTCTCTTCATCTTTAGACAATGTTGAGTAGAGTGAAGAACAAGACATTCTTTTCTTGTTCATCTGAGAAGGTAATCTATCAGTCTCACAATCAGTTATAATATTAGCTGTGAGTTTTTCATCGATTACTTTTATCAGGTTAAGGAAGTTCTATTAATAGTTTTTTGAGTGATTTTATAATGAAATGTTGTTAGGCAATTTCAAATGTTTTCTTCTGTGTCAATTGAAATGATTATGTGATTTCTGGTTTCTGTCTTTCAACTATTTATATGGAGCATTATATTAATTGATTTTCCAATGTTAAACGAACTTTACATTCCTGAGATAAATCTTTCTTAACCATGGTATTTAATCCTTTTTATAAATGACTGGATTTGTTTTGCAAGTATTTGTTGAGGATTTCTGCATCTGTATTCATAAGAGATTTTGTCTGTACTTTTCTTTCCTGTGAGGATTTGATTTAGTTATCTGGTTATAATGACTCATAAAATGAGTACACTCTCAATTTTTTTAGAAGTATTTGTAAAGGATTGGGTTGATTTCTTAAATGTGTAGTAGAATTCATCAGTGAACCCATATTTTCCTGAGTCTTTCTTTATGGGAAGTTTTATAGTTATTAATTTGACATCTTTACTTGTCATGGGCTTATTCATACTTTCTATTTATTCTTGATGTTCAATAATTTGTGTCATTCAAGGAATTTGTCTATTCTGTCTAAACTATCTAAGTTATCTAATTTTTTCATGGTGTTCCCACAAATGCTTTTTTATTCTGTAAAGTCAGGAGTGACGTACCTTTAATTATTTCCAATTTTAATAATTTGACTTTCTCTAATGTTTTATTGGTTAGTATGGGTAAATATCTGTCAATTTTGTTGTTCTTTTCAAAGAACCAAATTTCGTTTCATTGACTTTTCACCCTATGTTCTATTTTATAAGTTTTTGCTCTAATCTTTATGACCCTTTCTTCTACTTGTTTGGGTTCAGGTCATTCTTCTTCTTCTAGTTTCTTAAGTTAAAGGTTAGCTTATTGATTTGAGCTCTTTTTGTTCTTTCTTAAAAGGATATTTTTTACAGAACCTAGCTGTACATTATGTGCTTTAAGACTAATAATTTTAGTTATACAAAATAAAACAATTCTTAAAGCATTTTGTTTAGAGTCTTAGTTATATGTGTCTTTGATAGCTAATATCTTCACAGAAAAAATTAATATATGTTCATGTGTCTCAAAAATCATATTCTTTTAGTGAGGTATGCTTCCTAATAAAAGCTAACACAGATAATAAAAATACCTGGAATTTAGGCTTAGAATGAATTAGATCAAATTTTTACTTTTATTCACTGTGTAACTGTAATCAAATCAGTTAACCATCCTGATCCAAGTACTGATACATAGATTATTATTACCCCCGACAGTTTTAAGTGCAGTGCCAGTCACATTGGATTTCAATGACTGAGTACATTGTGTATTGTTTTTTCTATTATAACACCCAGGGACCAGTATCTGCTACTATAAACAGGGTTTCCAAAGTTTGGAATTAGGACAGTGAGAGGATTTGGGACTTAAATATACCTTTACCTATTTTGTAAATTTGCTTAGGACTTATTTAGTTATGATTTTTAGGATGTATTAATGATTCATTTCTGATATAGTCTTTAAATATAAATTAAGCACAACAGTGTAAATATACGTAACACTACTGAAGAGTAAACTTTAAAATGACTAAGATGGGAAGTTTCGCTGTGTACATTTTACTGCGATTAAAATGAAAAAAGAGGGCAGCCCGGGTGGCTCAGCGGTTTAGAGCCACCAGCCCAGGGCGTGATCTCGGACCGGATTGGGTCCCACATGGGGCTCCCAGCATGGAGCCTGCTTCTCCCTCTGCCTCAGTCTGTTTCTCTCTCTCTCTCTCTGTGTCTCTCATGAATAAATAAATAAAATCTTGAAAAAAAGAAAAAATGTAAAAAAATAGGCATTTATAGCTATAAATTAGCCTCTATGTGCTTTTACACTTCATTTAATATTTAGTAAGTTTGTTTTCATTTTTATTTATCTCACTATTTTTTTTAAATTTCCTTGCAACTTTTTTCTTCAACCTAATGTTTAAGACTAAGATGTTAATTTTCACATATTTGCCAATTTTCAAATTGTCTTTCTGTGTTGATTTATAATTTTATTCCATTGTTATGAGTGGACCTATTTTATGATATAAATTCCTTTCAGATTAGTTGCAACTTTTAAAACAGCCTAACGTATGGTCTATCTTGGCAAATATTCCATGTATACCAGAGAAGAATGTGTATTTGCTGCTATAAATTAGAGAGCTCTGTAGAAGTTTATTATGTTCACTTGTCTTACAGTGTTTTTCCGGTCTACTCTTTTCTTACTGATTCTTTTTATTATTGTTTTGCCGTTTATTGAAAGTAAGATATTAAAGTTTCCAAGTGGAATTGAATCTTCTAATTTCCTCTTCATGTTCAATACATTTTTAGTATTCTGTTTTTGGAGAGACATTTTAGATTTATAACAAAATTCAGAAAGAGGTACCTAGATTTCCCATACCTCTCCTGCCCACGCACATATATAACCTCCCCCATTATCAATATCACTTGCCAGAATGGTACATTTTTTACCAAGGTTGAACCTATATAGACACATCATATTAACCCAAAGTCCATAATTTACATGTCAATTCATTCTTGATGTTGTATATTCTATGACTTTGAACAAATGTATAATAACACACAGTCATTATTACAATATACAGAGTATTTTCACTGCCCTAAAAATCCTCTGTGCACTGCCTGTTCATCTATGCCCCCTCCCTACCTCTGGCACTTACTATTTTATTGACTCCATAGTTTTACTTTTTGCAGAATGACATGGATTTGGAATCATACAGTATGCAGCCTTCTCAAATCAACTTCTTTCACTTAGTAATATTTATGCTTAAGTTTCCTCCATGTTTCATTTCAGTTTTGTCCATGTCTTTTCACGGCTTGATAGTACACCTCTTTTTGGTTATGAATAATATTTCATTGTCTGTATACACTACAGTTTATTTATCCATTCACTTACTGAAGGACATCTTGGTTGCTTCCAAGTTTTGGCAAGTATGACTAAAACTGTGATAAACATTCCCACATATGTTTTTGTGTGGACACACATTTTCAACTCCTTTGCATAAATACCAAAGAGTGCAATTTCTAGATCATATGGTAATAGTATATTTTATTTTTTAAAAACTGGATAAATTGTCTTCCAATGTGTCTGTATCATTTTGCACTCCCACTACCAATGAAAGAGTTCCTACTGCTACACATCCTCTGCAGAATTTGGTATTTTCAGTGTTCTGGATTTTGGCTATTCTAGTAGGCATATGGTGGTTTCTTATTGTTGTTTTAATTTGTATTTCCCTGATGACGTATGATGTTGGGCATCTTTCCATATGTTTATTTGCCATTTGTGTATCTTCCTTTCTGATATATTTTTTGAGGTCTTTGGCCCATTTTTATTTGTTTTCTTATTGTTGATCTTTAAGAGTTCTTTGTATATTTTGGATAATAGTCTTTAATCAGATGCATATTTGCAAATATTTTTTCCCAGTCTGGGGCTTGTCTTCTAATTCTTTTGATAACGTTTTTGTGGAGAAGCTTTTAAATGAAGACTCAATAAACGTTAATTAGTTTTTTCTTTCATGGATTGTGTGTTTGTTGCTGTACGTAAAAAGATATGGCCATCCTTAAGGTCATCTAAGTCCTCTGCCATGTTATCTTCCAGGAGTTTCATAGTTTTGCATTTTATATTTATGTCTATAATTTATTTTCCGTTAATTATTATGAGAGGTGTAAGGTCTAGATTCTTTTTTTTTTTGCATATAAATGTCTAGTTGTTCCAGCACCATTTTTTGAAGAGACTTTTTGATTTATTGTATTACCTTTGCCACTTTGTCAAAGATTAGTTAACTGTGTTTATGGGAGTCTATTCCTAGGCTGCTTGTTCTGTTCCATTGGTCTATTTGTCTACTCTTTCACCCCTACCATACCGTCTTAATTATTTTAGCTTTATAGAAAGTCTTAAAGTTGGGTAATATCAGTCCTCTGATTTTGTTCTCCAATAATATGGTGTTGACTATTCTGGTATATCTTTTGCATCTCCATATGAACTCTATATAAACTCCCCATATAAATTTTGGAATCATTTTATTGATGTCCATAAAACAATTGGCTGGTATTTCAATTGGGATTATATTAAGATGTGCAGATCAAGGTGCGAAGAACTTTTTTTTTTTTAACTTTTTTTTTTTTTATTTTATTTATGGTAGTCACACAGAGAGAGAGAGCGAGGCAGAGACATAGGCAGAGGGAGAAGCAAGCTCCATGCACCAGGAGCCCGATGTGGGATTCGATCCCAAGTCTCCAGGATCGCGCCCTCGGCCAAAGGCAGGCGCCAAACCACTGCGCCACCCAGGGATCCAAAGGTGTGAAGAACTTATATCCTGACAATGTTGAGTCTTCCCCATGAACATGGAACATTTCTTCACTTATTTAGTTCTTTGATTTTTTTCATCCTGTAGTTTTCCTCAAATAGATCTTATATGTTATATTTTTATATCAGTGTTTCATTGGGAGGATATGCTAATGTAAATGGCACAGAATTTTTAGTTTCAAATCCCACTTGTTCATTGTTAATATTGAAAAACATTTGACTTTTTTATATCAATCTTGTATCCTGCAACATACTATAACTGCTTATTAATTTCAGAAGGGTTTTCTTGTCAGTTCCTTTGAATTTTCTGCATAAAAGGTTATGTCATCTGAGAATAAAGACAGTTTTAATCATCCTTCCCAAACTGCTTAGCTTTCCTTTCCTTTTCTTTCCTTATTAGACTTTTAATTTGATGTTAAAAATGAGTGGGAGATGAAATATCCTTGCCTTATACCTGATCTTAATGTGGAAGCTTCAAGTTTCTCATCAAAAAGAACAATGTTATCTGTAGATTTTTTGTAAATATCTTTGTAAAATTGAAATAGTTCTCTATTCCTTGTTTCCTAAGAGTTTTTATTATGAATGCATGTTGTTTTTTTTTCAAATGCTTATTTTGCATCTATTAATATGATTATGTAATTTTTTCTTTTATAGGTTGTTGATGAGATGGATTACACTGATTTTTGAACATTGAATAGCCTCCATGCCTGGGATAGGTCTCACTTGATCATGATGCATAATTATTTTTATATATTTTTTGATCCATTTTGCTAATATTTTGCTGAGGCTTTTTGCAACTATGTTCATGAAAGATATTGGTCTCCAGACCTCTTTTCTTATAATCCCTCTCTTATAATATCTGGTTTTTACATTAGAGAATGCTGACCTCATTGAATGAATTAAGTATTCTCTTTGTTTCTATACTCTGAAAGAGACTGTACACAATTGATAGAATTTTTTCCTTAAATGTTTGGTAAAATTTACCAAAGAACACATCTGTGTCTGTTGCTTTCTGTTTGGAAAAAGCTGTTAATTACTGGTTCACTTTCTTTCATAGATATAGGCCTATTCACATTATTTATTTTCTTGTGTGAATTTTGATAGATTGTGTCTTTCAGGGAATTGTTTTATTCCATCTAGATAATTAAATTTGGGAGCATAGAATTATTTTTACTATTCCTTTTTAGTTTCTAGGGAATCTGTAGTGATGTCACCTCTTTTATTTCTGATATAAGTAATTTGTATCCTCTTTTTTTCTTAGTATAGCTAATTTTTCCTCAATTTTATGGATTTTTTTTTTTTAAAGAACTTCCTTGATTTTTCTCTATTGATGTTTTGTTTTTGACTTCATTGTTTTCTGCTCTAGTTCTTTTTATTTCTTCTGCTTATTTTGGATTTAATTTGCTCTTTTTTTTAGTGTTTTAAGATGGAAGCTTACATGATTAATATTAGGTCTTTTTTTTATAATGTATGCATTCAATGTTATAAATTTTTCTCTACTACTTTTGCTGCATCCCACAGATTTTGGTAAGTTGTTTTTCATTTTCATTTAGTTCAAAATAGATTTTAATTTCTCTTGAGATTTCTCTTTTGACCCATGTGTTATTTAGAAGTGCATTGCTTTATTTCCAAGTATTCTGGGATTTTCCAATTATCTTTCTGTTATTGATTTCTAGTTTAATTCTACTGCAGTCTGAGAGCAGACACTGTATGATTTCTATTCTTTTAAATTTGTTGAGGTGTGTTTTATGGCTCAGAATATAGTCTGTCTTAGTGAATGTTTCATATGAGCTTGAAATAAATGTCTATTTTATTGTTGTTAAATGATGTAATGTATGCATGTCCATTATATCTAGTTGATTAATGCCGTTGTTGAGTTCATATATGTCCTTAGTGATTTTTTTCCTGTTGAAACTGTCCATTTCTGAGAGAGGGATGCTGACATTTCCAAATATGATAGTGGATTTTCACTTATTTCTCTTTGCAGTTCTATCAGTCTTTGCTTCACAGGATTTGACACTCTGTTGTTAGTCATGTATACATTAAGAATTGTGTCTTTTTGGAGGTTTGATCATTTTATCCATATGGAATTCCTTTATTTATCCCTGATAATTTTTTTATCTTGAAGTCTACTTTGTTTGAAATTTATATAGTTATTCCTGCTTTCTTTGTTTAGTATTAGCATGGTATATTTTTCTCTATTTATTTTTAATCTATTTGTGCCTTTATATTTAAATGAGTTTCTTGTAGACAATATATAATTGGGTCATGTTCTTTGATCCATTCTGATAGTACCCGTCTTTTGATAGAGCATTTAGACCATCATTACTCAAAAAGTGATTATTACTATATTTATATTTAGATTAATATCTGCCACATTCATTACTATTATCTATTTGTTGCAGTTATCCTTTGTTCCTACTTTTCTACTTTTTTGTCTTCTGTAGTTTTAATTAAGCAATTTATATGATTGAATTTTCTCTCCTTTCTTAGTATATCAGTTACACTTTTTTTTTTTTTTAAGTCATAACCCTGGAGTTTGTAATATCATTTACAACAAATCTGAATCCACTTTCAAATAACACTATATCACTTCATGGATAGTGTCAGTACCTTATTATAATAAATAATCCCAATTCCTTCCTCCCATCCCTTGTATCATTGCTCTCATTCATTCTACTTATGTGTAAGCATAGATAAGCATATATAAAATGTATACACGATATATGCATAAGTATACATAATTGAATACATTCTTGTTATTTTAAACAAACTGCTAACTGTTAGATCATTTCAGAATAAGAATATATATTTTAGGGGCACCTGGGTGGCTCAATGGTGGAACATCTGCCTTTGGCTCAGGTTGGGATCCCAGAGTCCTGGGATCAAATCCCATATTGAGCTCCCCACAGGAAGCCTTCTTCTCCCTCTGCCTATGTCTCTGCCTCTCTCTGTGTCTCTCATGAATAAATAAATAAAATCTCAAAACAAAGAATATATATTTTAGTCTTGTCTACATGTTTTCCTTCTTCCATGTTCTTACTCCCTTATGTAGATCCAAGTTTCTGACCTCTATTATATTATTTTTCTCTAAAGAACTTTAAACACTTATTGCAAGGCAGATGTACTGGCAACAAATTCTCTCAGTTTGTACTTCCCTCAGAAAATCTTTATCTCTCCTCACTTTTTTAAATCGAGATGCAATTGACATATGACGTTGCATGAGTTTCAAGTGTATAACATGATGATTTGAGGTTTCTATATATTGCAAAATAATCACCACAATAAATCTACTTAACATTTATCACCACACTCAGTTATAATTTATTTTCTTTTTGATGGAAAAGTTTAAGATTTACTCTCTTCATCACCTTTACATATATAATACTGTATTATTAACTATAGTCACCATGTTGTACATTATATCCCCAAGGCTTATTTATTTTTCAACTGGATGTTTGTATCTTTCAAACCATTTCATTCATTTCACCCACCCACCACTGTCTCCTTTACTTTTGAAGGATAATTCCACAGGATGCAGAATTCTGGGTTAGTAGGATTTTTCCCCCTCAACGCTTTAAACATTTCACCTTTCCTCTTACTTGCATGATTTCTGAGAAGTGGAATGTATTTTTTTAATCTTTATTCCTGTATAGGTAAAGTTATTTTTTTTTTCTTCTGGCTTCTTTCAGTATTTTTTTTTTTAATCTTTGATTTTGTATAGTTTGAAAATGATATACCTAAGTGTAGGGCTTTTTTTTTTTTCTTTTTCTTTTTCTTTTTCTTTTTTTTTTCTTTTGCATTTTATCCTTTGGCAAGTTCTGTGAACTTCTTGAATCTGTGATGTGGTGCCTGACATTAATTTGGGGAAAAATCTCAGTCATTATCATTTCAAATATTTCTTCTGTCCCTTTCTCACTTTCTTCCCCTTCTGGTATTCTCATTATGTGTATGTAACACCTTTTTGTAGTTGTCCCACAGTTCTTAGATATTCTATTCTATGTTTTTCAGTCTTTGTTCTCTTTGCTTTTCAGTTTTCAAGGATTCTATTGATATATCTTCTAGTGCTGAGATTCTTTCCTCAGCTGTATTCAGTCTACTAACAAGCCCATCAAGGGCATTCTTTATTTCTGTTACAGTGCTTTTTATCTCGTCTTTTATTTTTCCTTTTTTTTCCCCTCAGTATTTCTATCTCTCTACTTCCTTTACCCATCTGTCCCTGCCTGCTATCTATTTTAGCATATTAACCAAAATTGTTTTAAATTCCTGATCTGATAATTCCAACATCCCTCCATGTCTGGTTCTGATGCTTGCTCTTTCTCCCCAAACTGTGTTTTTTGCCTTTTGGTATGCCTTGCAATTTTTCTTGAGAGCCAGACATGATGTACTGGGCAAAAGAAACAACTGTAAATAAGCCTTTAGAATGGGATGGTGAGGTGTGGAGCGACGGGAAGCATTCTTTATTATAACTAGGTCTCAGTCTTTTAGAGTTTAGGGCTCAGTCTAGGAGTCTGCACTGTGAACTTCACAAGAATTTCTGGGTGTTTTTCCCTTCTTGCTTAAGTGAGACAGGTGGCTAGAGTGGGTTACACTCAGGCCTTTTCTTCCACAGGGAGGGAGAATCACCTTTAGTAGGATAATTTCCTTTCTCATGTCAGCTGGGCTCTAACAATACCCAGGTGGCTAAATTCTAGTTAACAAGTTTCGTCTTAGGTCAGACTTTGTTAGGAGGAAGAGTGTTCTCGTTTATTTCAAAATGGTTTCTCTGTTGTCTCCTTGCCAGAAGCCTGAGGGGATCTTTCTCCAGTATTCGCTGTGGGAAACTGCCTGACTTCCTGAGGCAAAGCTCACAGTAATACAGAGGTCCTCCTGTTAGTCAATCATTCCGGTATTTTTAACTCTGACCGTCATCCACATTGAGCTTCTAGCAATTCATCAGGTACAGTTCAGATTTCCTGCCCCAGCACTGGATCCCATTGTGGTTTCTGCTCCTGAGTCTCTGTTCTGGTAAGTGGTTTTGTTATTGTTATTGTTTTGTTGTTTTTAGTATTTGCTCACCAGGCTCTCCAGTGTTTGGGCAGTGGTTTACCCTGTGTTCTCCTTTCTCTGAAGAATCCAAGAAGAGTTGTTGATTTTTTTAGTACGTTAAGCTTTTTGCTTGTTAGGACAGAGTGGTGACTTCTAAGCTCCCTACATGCAGAAGAAACTGGAAGTCATATGACAGTTGTTCATGTATTTTAAGGCCATTTTGTCAGGTGCTATATTGATTTCCTAGGTCTGCCATATGAAGGATCTCAAAATGAGTGGGTAAAACAACTGACGTTTCTTATGACACAATTGTGGTGGCTACAAATTCGAAATCAAGACATTGGCTAAAACTTGTAGGGGAAATTCCTTTCTTCTTCCTAGCTTCTATGCTTTGCAATCTTTGCTGTTCCTCAGCCTTCCGCTGTAGCATTTCAGTCTTTGCCTTTGTCATTCCATGGCATTCTCCTCAGCATCTGTGTCTCTGTGTCTTCTCTTATGAGGATGCCAGTCATATTAGATTAAAAGCTTGCCCTACTATAATATGACCTCATCTTAACTAACTACATCTGCAATGATTCTATTTCCAAATAAGGTCATATTAAGAGAACTGGAGGTTAGGACTTCAAATATCATTTGAGGGGATACAATTCAATCCATAACAGGTACATGCTGGAAGAGGGGGATGAGTAAGTTACAAAGTCAAAATGCCTGCTGTTCTCACTGAGATTCTGCTGGGTTTTTTTTTAAATGTACCCCCAGAATGCTGAAATACTTTAATTTCTAGTGTTCTGAAAATGTTGATTTTTGACAAATATTGCCAATGTTTTCATTACTTTTATGTGGAAATTTTCAGAACTTCTTACACTACCTTTCCTGCACATATTTTCCCCTAATATTTTCGAATGTGTGACTTAGGCTCCAGACTATTTTGGTTCACATTGTGCTCTGAAATATCTTAGCTAAATGTCCTTGGGCAAATTTGTTTTCTTTTAACTCACTATATGAATTTCCTCATCTACAACAGATGGATAACGATATTGCATCATATAGTTGTTACAATGATAAAATATGAGAATAATACAAGGAAAGCACATAAATAATACATCACAAATTTAAGGCACAGATAAATGTAATTTATTATTTATTCTATAAACGTTGGTTAAGTATATGCAACACAGATACAGAAATAAATTTATAATATCTAATATTAGTTTATTTTCCATCTTTTGGTAATTAGACTATCCTCCTAAACTAATAGTATATCTTCTAAAATCTGAATCCTTTGAATAAAAGTTTGTTTTTATCACCTTTTTTGCTGACTACACATTTATTAAATATGTCATCTAGTTACTAATGTAAATCAATATACAAATTGAATAGGGTAAAAATGAGTTAAGAAACAGTCACCTCATAAGGAACCTCCTTCCAGATTGACATCTTTTCACACTGGAAATTATTTGGATATTTTGTGTAAGCAGATATTATTTTTACTATCAATATTCCTTTCTTTAAAAAAAAAAATAATAATCAGGGCAGCCTGGGTGGCTCAGCGGTTTAGCACTGCCTTAAGCCCAGGTCGTGGTCCTGGAGACCCAGGATCAAGTCCCACGTCAGGATCCCTACATGGAGCCTGCTTCTCCCTCTGCCTGTGTCTCTGCCTCTCTCTCTTCCTCTCTGTCTCTCATGAGTGAATAAATAAAAAAAATTTAAAAATAATAACAACAACAACAATAATAATAATAATAACCAGACTGAGAAAAAATATAAATACTGTGGGGAAAATAACTAATATTCCTTATAACTTTCTTATACCACTAGTACTACCCAAAATAAAAACAACTTAGGTTAAAACTATAAAAAAAAAAAAGTGATAGCATGTTGCTTCCTTTTCTAAATGGACATATTAAATATTAAATTAATTTTATTAAGTTTTAGAGGGATTGATGTTATGCTCTTCCTCCTCTTCATAGGGTTAAAAATACTCTTTAACCTTAATTAACAGTTCTAGCAAGAAAAATATCAAACCTATTTAAAGTATGAAAATCTTGAGACTCATAGAGAATAAATACCTTATGACTTATCAAAATTCACTTAACTGGTACAGGGAACTGAGCTAAAATGATACCTGAGGTTGTCTGATTCTGAAGGTCTAGGGTAGAAGCTAAATTTGAATGTGGAGAGAATTATCAGCTACCTGTTTTGTTCTATAGGCATTATTTAGCCTGACTTAACTTTATGTTGATATTATCAAGCCTTTTTTTTTTTTTTTTTTTTTCTCATAAGCTGCCTAGGGTCAACTTTATTAAAACACTGAGCTTAATGCCTGGTTGGTATTTGAAATATATTTGGTTGTTTTTTAAAAAAAATATGGATGGATGAATGAAAATATGGACTTTCCCTCTTTTTGTTTTTCCATGTGTTTATCCACTGACTCCCTCCACCCAAATCTACTCCCATTATTTTATTTATTTATTTATTTATTTATTTATTTATTTATTTATAATATTCCCATTATTTCTTGTATCTACCTGATTCAGAATATTTCAACTAATCTAAATTATTTTGGTTTTGTTTATACAGAATATCCCAAATGCTCTATTGTTCACTTCTCCTTGTTCTCAGCTCAAACCAAATGATATTTTTATATCTCTGTAAGCACTAGAGAATAGCACCTTTTAAAAGTATGATTATCAATCTTTGTATTACAGGTTTTAGAATATAAAAGCTACTCTGCAAGTTAATTCTGTTTAAAGTATCAGCTTGATTTCACAAAGTTAATACCAAGCATATTCAGTTCACATATGAATAAATATAAATACGCTAATTAATGTCTTAGTTTGGACTGTGAAGAAATATCATAGACAGGATAGCTTATAAACAACCCAAACTTATTTTCACAGTTCTGGAGGATAGAAGTCCAAGATCAGGGTGCCAACACGGTTGAATGACAAGGGCCCTCTCTCGAGTTGCAGACTGTCAACTTCAAATTGTACTTCCACATGCAGAGAGCAGAGAAGGGAAGCAAGCTTTCAGTGTCTGGTAAAACTAAGTCCATCATTAGGGCTTCATCCCTATGACCTCATCTAAATCCTAAGGCCCTCCAAAGGCTCCACTTCCTCATACTCTCACATTCTTGGATTGGGTTTCAACATATGAATTCTGCGGGAACACAAACATTTAGTTTGTTGATAACAATATTATACATATGATATTATATTATGTAACATTAAATAATATTTTGTTACATAGAATTGATGGTAAAACATATTATGATTACAGTTTTATGTTTGCAGCTATTCCAATCTTCATCTATATACACACAGTATTGCAATTAATAAACAGAATAGCAGCATAAAAATATCAAAATAATTTATATAATTTAAAAATACCAACGTAGTTTTTACTAAAAGTTTTGAAATTTATCAGACATTTTAAACTTTTATTTAGCTGCTTATATTTGAAAGTACTTCATTAGTAATCACTTCAAATGCATAAGGTATGATAATTAATTAGCTTTTCCTTACAAAGCGTCAGCAAATGAGCCTCATCCTTCCTCTTTTGTAAATTAAGAAATTTGTCTCCAAGGGGATTAAGTTCGCATGACACCTTAGCAGCTGTTTTATTTTATTTTTTATTTTTTATTTTTATTTATTTATTTATTTATTTATATTTTTAAAAGATTTTATTTATTTATTCATGGGAGACACAGAGAGAGAGAGAGGCAGACACACAGGCAGAGGGAGAAGCAGGCTCCATGCAGGGAGCCAGACGTGGGACTCGATTCCGGGTCTTCAATATCAAGCCCCAGGCCGAAGGCGGCGCTAAACCCCTGAGCCACCGCGGCTGCCCCAGAAGCTGTTTTTTTTTTTTTTTTTTTTTTAAGGAATGTATTTTTTTTGTTTGTTTCTTTTTTTTTTTTTCTTTTTAATTTTTATTTATTTATGATAGTCACAGAGAGAGAGAGAGAGAGGCGCAGAGACACAGGCAGAGGGAGAAGCAGGCTCCATGCACCGGGAGCCCGATGTGGGATTCGATCCCGGGTCTCCAGGATCACGCCCTGGGCCAAAGGCAGGTGCCAAACCGCTGCGCCACCCAGGGATCCCCTAAAGGAATGTATTTTAAACTAGTTTTCTTTCTTTTCTTTTCTCTTTTTTTAAGATTTTATTTATTTATTCATGAGAGACAGAGAGAGGCAGAGACATAGGCAGAGGGAGAAGCAGGCTCCATGCAGGGAGCCTGATTCAGAACTCGATCCCAGGACTCCAGGATCATGCCCTGGGCCAAAAGCAGGTGGTAAACTGCTGAACCACCCAGGAATCTCCTTAAAATATTTTTCTAATAATTACTTTAAATACATACATTCCTTCTAAGGGAAAATATTCATACCAGTGGATATAGGAGGAATAGGTGCAGTGTTCAGTTAATAATCATGTATTAAAGATATTATTATCTACTCTTTGATTATCTTCATATGTAGCCTTGTAACTTTACCCATTTTCACATTTTCCTACATGGCACAATAGTGCCTTTTACTAAAGGAGATGTATAAACATGAGGCCAATTTTGGTGCTGTGCCTTTGTTTGTTATATAAAGTTATATCAGTTTTAGAGAGTTGTTAAATTAACTGAATTAATGTAATGTTCTTAGAATAATGATGAGGGGCACCTGGGTGGCTCAGTGTTTGAGCATATGCCTTTGGCTTAGGTCATGATCCCCGGGGTCCTGGGATCAAGTTCTGCATTGGGCTCCCTGCATGGAGCCTGCTTCTCCTTCTGCCTCTGTCTCTGCCTCTCTCCCTGTGTCTCTCATGAATAAATAAATAAAATCTTAAAAAAAAAAATAAAAGAATAATGATGGACACGTTTAGATATTCTCCAATGGGTGCATTCCTTCCCTTATATCTCTTAAGCATTCTATATCTATCCATTGTTCTAAGAAGGAACACAATAGTGTACTAGTGGCTTGAATAAATTTAGTAATAAAAGGTTAACTTATGTGGTCCCCGGGTGGCTCAGTCAGTTAAGTATCTGACTCTTGATCTCGCTCAGGTCATGGTCTCAGAGTCCTGAGCTGGAGCCCTGCATTGGGCTCCATACTCAGCAGGGAGTCTGCTTGAGATTCTTCTCCCTCTCTCTGTGCCCCTCCCCCTGTTTGTGTGTTCTCTTTCTTTGTCTCTCTCAAAATAACTAATCTTTAAAAAAAGTAAGATAACTAATATAATACAGGCCCTTTTATGTTTTTTTAGCTAAGCACTTGAGCCTCAAAACAGTTATGTTTAAACTAACAACTCATGACCAACCTGTACCCCTTCATTTTTTTCCTTTTGCCAAAATACTTGTATAAATTACTCTTCTCTCAAATATCTAAATCCAACCCAATTCTCTTTGCCTTGGCAGATATATTACCATGTCCTTTACAAAAAATGTTTCAGATGACATAGTATGAACTCCATGTATTTTCTACTCTTCAACTTGAGATTTTCTATCATTTCATCCTTCTTATTTATGCAGAGCCATGTTCTAGTCTGTTGAGTCCATTTGTATCTTTTCTCCAGAAGAAGAAGAAAAATTGCTTACACTGTCAGTATATGCCACAGAATATCCTCTGATGAGAAATGATAATTCTATTCCACCAGTCAAAAATATGGAATAGAACAGGAAAAAGTAGGGATTTTTCTTAGTTATTTAGTGTGTAACTAAAAAAGTTCCAAATTTTTTTGGTTAGATGTTTTGCTCCCAGTGATAAACAGTGATGTTATAACTTGGCTGCTTCCTTTGTTCATGATTTTACCCAGGTAGGACAGATTTATGGCTGAGGTCGGAACTATAAATTAAAGTCTGCCATGGTTAATCTGATAAATATTCCACAGAGTTGGCACAATCGTGTGCTTATAAAGAAAAGCAATATTCTCCACTGGGTTTGTGTTTGTTCTGAGGACAGCATGACCATATTCAAAGGCCTGATTGGGAATACTTCTAAAATGTGATCATGTGTAAAAATTATTTAAAAATCTTGTATTTAGAAAGTACATTTCAGATAAGTTATATATATATATTTTTTTTCCCATAGGGTGTATACTGTAGAAAACAAATGCTAATTGGCTAGTGGATATTTGGGCATGACCAGACTCAAAAATGAGACGAACTGATAGGTTCACCTGCCAGCAGTGTTGCAATTCTGACTAGCAGATGATCATTTGGCACCTTAGAACATGGGAATGATTGACTCTACATGACCAACATTTCACAGATCCTAAGCTGGTGCAGGTAGAGGTGGGTAATTACTTCAGCCACCCAAGGGGAAAAGAGGGAGCAGGTGTTAGGCTGCCAGCACAGCTCGGGTTTCAACTCATTTCAGATATAAATGTAGCTGGTTGTGGGAGCCAAGAAATTTGGGTCAGTTGAGATTTTCGCTGTCTCAATTTAGGGGATTATAATTGAGTTTTTGCCTCTCTGACCTGATTCTTTCTAATGCATTTCCCATATTGGTAACTTTAAAATTTAACTTTTCCCTAAGCTCTTTGTGTTCTCACAGAGTCACTGAGAATAGAATTCACATGCTGTTTCAGTAACAACTGACAAATTTGTCTTTTGAGAGATTTACCGCATCAGCTTGCCTGACAGAAGAGCTGATCACAGAAAGGATAGGGTTGTCTGTTTGTTTCCTGGAGTTCCTTTTGCTCTGTTCTAGCTTATTGATGAACTGGAGGAGGGAAGGCGGAGCGACTAAGTGACTGCAAAGGAAAGTAACATTAAAAAAAAAATAAAAAAATAAAAAATAAAAATAAATAAATAAATAAATAAATAAATAAAAGCAAATTGAAATGATGGGGAAAGAACTAAAGTAGGAAGAAGTAATTTTTTCCTCTTAAAAAAAATAACAAATACCTTGTTGGAAAAATTGAATAGTCAAGTATTAAGAGTGACTAATTCTATGTAGTACTCAAAGTGACCTACGGTGCTCAGAGACTACTGAGCACAATTACTTTTTTCCTTTTGACACAGAGACATTAATATGAGCGCATTTCCTTCCGACTATTGCACCTATATATCCTCAGGGGCAATTGAGGAATTTAGAACTGTTTACACTATAATAAATGGCTGTGCTTCTCTTATTGTGTTTCAGGAGATATTTATCTTCTCACTTTAATTTCAGATGGTAGGTTTTCACTTCTTGAAATTGCTTTCCAACTAACTCCTTTCTGCACCCACTAGTTTGTTCACTTCAGTGTGCTCTGGCCTGGGAAAAGAGGTAACTGCCTTTTTAGAATTGCAGGCAGAGATGTCTTTGAAGGTTTAATCTAATAAGAGTTAATCACAAAAACTTTAAATGCATCATTTTATTGCTAAGAGGATTTTTTTTCTGGATTTCATATTCCAGGTGATCAACATTGTAGAATATCAAACCTTAAAAATGAAATGATTCCTTTTAGTTTGTGTTCTTATTGTGTTATTTCTTATTTAAATATATTTCATTTGATATCATTTTGTGGTTGAAGTTTTCCTCATTCTCTGATTTTTAAAATTAATGTTTTATCTTCCAACTCCTACAGATCTAAGCTGTTATATTGGCTAGATAAATACTTGACATTAATTTGTATATGAAAATTATTCTTGAGTGGTATAGTTTCCCTCAGCATCTACCTGACTATATTATATTTAAGGCTAACATAATTAGTTTTTTTTTTTTCATGTAGAATGCATTAAATAGAACTTAAACTAATTTATTTTTTAGTCATAATTTATAACTTCCAAATTCTAATTTATAACTTTTAATTTCTGACCATTTTTGGAACACAGTTGCCCACTCAAGAGGAGATTCCTAGAATAAGAAAATAGAACTTAAAAGAGGCCTCAGAAAGTTCGAATATGTGAAATTTCTAATTTGATGCCTCATTATCAATACATTGACAAATGCATTTTCTGGGAATGTTTTTAAAATTTTTCACAGGGAGTATTTTTGGAAATTTGGTTACTGCATAGTAGCCTAGCCACAAGGATTTGGGCCACATAGATTTTAATTTCAATCTTGACTGCATCATTTATAGCTTGTGTAATCTTGAGAACTTGAATTAATTCTTTAAGGGGTCATTTCCTCCTCCATTAAAAGATGGTTGTAATATATCATTTAGAGCATGGTTTGTGTACAAATACATAGCATTATACTACGTAAATGGTGGATGCTTAATTTTTATTTGGCCGTTTTACTCTACTACTATTAAAGCCCTGTTTATATATTTTATTCTCTATGAATTTTGAAGAAATAGCTTAACATTCCCCAAAATAACACTTTATATCTATTGATCAAACTTGATTCTTCATCCATGATTTTCTTTATTTTTAATTTTTATAGGTCTCTTTTCAATATAACACTTTGGATATCACACACAAAATCGGGAATGCTTGTAGAATTTGGAGCAGCATATAGAGGTGTATAAACATTGGTGCGTCTATGATCTCACATGGAAATGGAAATAACAAATACCTACCATTTAAACATAAAGATGACAAGATAATATATGTGAAGGCTTATGACATAAAGCCTCCCAAATGGGGTACATTCACACATATACACACAAATCTTCCTTCCTGTAGGTATGCATTGAAGCTGGGCAGGAGGCACCACAGAAAAAGAAAAAGCCATTAAGAATTCCCTTTCTAATGCATCTTCAATTCTCTGATTTGTTCAGGCGCTTGCTTACTGACTTATGATTTTACAAATCAATCTCTCTCTCTCTCTCTCTCTCTCTCTCACACACACACACACACACACACACACACACACACCACAGTATGTTATCCCAATGCTTTAAACTGGCTTGAGTCATTGGCCTCCCTCCAAAGTTGTGATTTCTACTCCCCTCCTGATCTCCTGATGATGTTCTTTTTGGCAGTTTTAGTTAAACTACTTTTTTCCATCCCAGGATTATCCATGCTCAACACAATCTAACACTCGCAAAATTACTCAAGTGTCCATAACTCGGTAGTGATAAGCACTAAGACCACATATTTTCCTTCTCAAAATCAATTCCTCTATTCCTGGAGTCCTAGCATTCTAGATGAAATACTTTCAAATGGCAAACCAGAATTCATATGTAGAATTTTGGTGGGAATAATGACTAGTCTAGAAATTGTAAGAGGAATGGTGGTAAGAACTGAAAATTGCCTTTTATGTTAAACAAAATTAAAAGGGGGATGTAAACACTCTTTTCAGGTATCTAACAGGTTGCCATGAGGCATAAGGAAACAACAACAAACTTGCCTGTCTCTAATACTAGAAAATGTGAATAAGTGAAATTAATGAAAATGAAAGGATTACAGGTTTTTTAAAAAAAAGTACAATATAAAAAATAGAAATTTAGTGAGGGATTCTTTGTTATTAATAATACGAAGTAGAAATGAACAACACTTCATTCTTTCCAGTCTCCACCACAGGGAGGTAAGATATGGAGACCACACAGAGCAAATGAATGCCAAGAGCAGATGAATAGGATAGTTGACAATTATGAATTTAGAATGCGAATGATTTATTTAATCAAAAGGTAATAAATAGTTATAAATCAACCTAATGGTAGACTAGATAGCAGATAGCTCTGAAATTCAGAATGTGACTCTTAAGCAAAAGATAGATGATTGCAACCCTTTTAGGTTGGGACAATAGAGGCTCACTCTTAGAAGCAAATTTTATATTCATTCTGATTATGTCTGTGTACCTGGTATTTTCTACCAGGTGAGTTTTCTTAGCTATGACCTTCAGCCTTACCCTATGCTTACTTCTCCCATGATTAATGAAGGAAAACAAGATATAACACTTGACATGCTCCAGCCTCAGAAATTATTCCAGAAAGTAGACCTTGTAGTGAAAATATACATAATTTGTAAGCCATTTGCTATTGGCAATATTACAGGCAAATAATAGTCACAATCCACATCTGAAAAACTACACAAGTCACTTAACCGATGATGGATATTTTTTGTGACAAAATTTAAAACATTTTAGAAATCTTCTAGATAAAATCAAAGATATTATTTTATAATCTAGGAAACTGATTAATTCTTGAATATTGAACTAGAACCGCATTATAACTTAAAACATTACAGCCTGAGAGAGGCCAGGATTTGGAAGTAGACCTAGAATATTTTGGAGTGCCACTGTAGCTGGAGACTTTGGCTAATAGGAAGAGCCTAGAGAAGACTAGATGAGGATGGCAATTTTGAAGTTATTATTATTAGTTTAGGGTCTAGTGATTTCTCTTACATGACAGCACTGTTCAGGAAAATTCAACCACCTGCCTTGTATTTTAAGGACTAAGTGGTGTCCAGGGTTATGCAAAAGGAGATTAACTATGCAAATTAGTTCCAGTTGTCTTCTCTGTTAGTAACAAATGGTTTTCCCTGCCGAGAGATTCTAGCCGGAGATTCTGATAGGAGACACACTTTTAATCCCTGTCTACCCACCTACCTGTTATCTATTTATGTAATCCATCTACAATCTATCCAGTGCCTGGCCACCTATATTAGCATAGTGTTCAGTTGAGTGGGAAAAAAAAATCTGTGGTTTAGTTCCTATGAGATTCTGTGGTATCGACATGTAGTACTTTCTGTACCACAGGGAAATGCACTTTGTACATTTCTGACTATGGGAAGCCCAATTGATTGACCACTCCAACTACTGTGCCCTAAAATCCATCATTGTGTTCATGTTGAGGATATACTTCCCTCAGGCTGCTGTCAGACAGTAGCTGAACTTGTCAGGGTTACCTAAGTGGACTCACTCCTGGGACACAAGAGCCCATTCTGATGACAGACTTTGTCTCTACAAGACCCCACCAGCCCTGCTGAATATTCATAGATCTAAGTTACAGTCTAAGAAGTTTTTTTTCCCTCTTGTTTCTCTTTCAAAAGTCAGAACTGTGTTGCCAACAAATGGCTCCTGGTTCCTTCCCTTTGTTTTCTGACCTGTTTATTACCTAATAAATCTTTTGGTATTTACTCCCAACTTGCAGTCTGCTTCTTGGAGGATGAGGCTAACATAAGCAATGGATGGTTGCATCCATTGAGGTGAAAGATGAGGCATGGTTATAGGATGAAGTTGAGTGGAAGAGGGCTTTGGATTCCTGAAGGCAGGCTTTTAAACCTTAAAAAGGCCACTGCAATGACTGTGAATAATAACATCATACTTAATGCCTACGCATTTTGGAGAGCACAGAAACGTTAATGCTCTTGAGTTTAAGCTTCCTTAGTTGTGTAATGGAGATGTAAACTCAAGCTAACTGCCTTGGCATACTGAGAAGTATATGGACATACCACAGTGTACATTTCTAGAATACTAACACAAAATTTTTATATGGGATGTAATGCAGTCTTCCAAGATTTGTTTTATTCTAAAAATCATAGATTAGGTATAATTTTTTTTTGTGATAATCATTATACACATTGTTCAGGAATGAAGAAAGATTCTAAAGGAAACACTGTTAACCCCAGGTAGGCCACTATCATTGCTAGTGTTCTCAGCAGTGGAGGTATGCTTCCATTTGCCATAGCTATTTCTTTTCCCATAAAAAAAATATATATATATCCTATAAAGCTTTGATTTTATACAGATGCAAATGCTAAAGTGGGACAGGAAAAAGCAGCCATTCATCAACACATAGATTTTGAGATTTAATTACTTTTTAAATATTTTCCATAATTATTCTTCTGTTCCAGATGTCTAGTTTACCCTCTGCATACCCTGGAGATTTTTGAAACAGTTATAGTAAATTATAAAATTCTTGGATGAACTTCGAGTTTGAAGAGTTTGTGAATTCATTTTATTAGAGGTATTTTTCTAATGACTTTTTAAATGATCAGTTAAGAATTTAGTGGCAAGAATTTAAAATTCTGGATTGACATCATTTGTGGGGAAAATGAAAGCATGTTATTTGGTTATCAGAGATGCATAAAGACAGCAAGCTGAATTTCTTAGCTTGACAACTTAATGTCTATTTCTTAGCATACTTTTCATGAGAAGTGTGGTAATCTGTTAATTACCAATCCTTAGATTTAATATAAAGAAGCTTATCTAAGAAAAAGTACATTAAAATAGGCTGAAAAAATGGCGAATATTCTATATGCAATCTGAATTTGTTTCTGTTACATAAAGAATGACATTATAATAAAAATCAAAGAAATAGAAGCTCAAATTCGATGCCACCTAGATATTCCCATTGTAAATTTCCTCTAATTTGTACATATTTCTGGTTCAACTGTATGTCTCCCAAACATTTTCCTTGAAAATAAAGATAAGTCCTGTCAAAAAAAAAATTGAGATTTCTGAAGGGAATCAGCAGAATTCTTATATGCTTTTCCAACATCTGATCTGTTTTTATACTTAGAGCTACTGGTGCTTACTGGAAGCAATGGTGGCAGCTGCTTTGGTGGCAGTACCATATTCAGCTCTGTCATTTCACCTAAAGAATTCTTCAAGATCTAGTAAAGCAAGTAGCAATGGGAATATAAAAGGAAAATGCTCACAAATGTGAATTTTAAATGAGATTATGGTAGAAGAACATAGACAAATGTCTTACCAAATACAGGAAAGGGGAAAAAAATGACAAGAAAGGCCAAACAGCTAGGATCAGAGTGAACAAAGGTAAGAGCGACCTAACAGGAGAGAAAGCCAGAAAGTTAAAGAGCAGCCACATCATATAGGGCCTTTTAGGTTATAATAAGGGTTGTGGCTTTTCTTCAGGGATAAGAGAAGTCATTGGGAAATTTTGAGCAGAAGATGAATATCAGGTTTACATTTGAAGAACACTATTCTGCTTGCCATAGTGAAGATAAACTGAAGGTGAGGCTTGGTGGTGGTTTTGACCAAATTGATGATAGTGGTCAAATTAGAAGTGATGGAATTCTAAATAGAGGTATCGCCTGCCTTTTGAAAGTTAGTGTTAAGGCACTTCACTTTTACAAAAGACCTAAATTAGTGTCTGTTTTTGCTAACCAAAAGGAATTCAGAAAATTTTTGTTTTTAGAACAAAAGACAAAGCAAAAACAGCATTTAACATTTGTTTTGCAGCGAACTCCTAGCAGCAAGAGTGGTGCTACCAAACTCCATCCCCGGGAACCACACTCAGCATCTTAGCACCAATTTGCCATAGCTTTGAACTGCCTGTGAGCACCTGTGCTTTATTTCAATTTATTTTGTGTATTGCTTAGCAAGATGTGTCATAAGGTATCAGAAAAACCTAAGGTCATTTTGGAGGTCTGGAAATACTAAAAAAAAAATTCGATATAAATTAATGGTAATTGTTTCTTGCATTATACCATCATTTCAGCTTATGAAAAATTTCATAGCAATGCTCTACTTGTGGATAGCAATGGGAAACCTGTATATTAGGGGTGTAGTGGATAGACTTTCTGACTAAAGAGAGTGAGCTTTGAAATTTAGAGAGGACTTGAACTTGGTACCAATGTTTTGGCCTAAGCATCTAAAACAGAGTTACTATTAACTGAGTTGGGAAAGATAAAAGAGCTCAATTTTGCATCTACCATCCATTTGGATGTTGAGTGAGCATTTGGATACCTGGTTCTGGAATTAAGTAGCAATACGAAAAAAAATAGAAATAATAAATAAATAAATAAATAAATAAATAAATAAATAAATAAATAGCAATATGAAGGCAGGAATAATCAACATATAAATGGTGTTTTAAAATATGAGACTGGATGAATTTATAGAGAGAAAAGTTGCAAGGGCTGAGATCTGGGACAGCCCAACTATTAGAGGTTTGGAGAAAACAACAAAAAAGAGACCAAAAAAATGTTCAGAAATGTAGGAGGAAATCCTGTGATTTTCAAAAAGACAAAAAACGGAATTATTTTATGCAGAAAATGCTCACCAATGCCAAACATTTTTACTAAGTCAAATGAGAGAAAGTCTGAGAGATAACTAGTAGATTTGAAACATAAATAGTGGTGAACATAAAAGGGCCATGAATCTTTTTTTTTTTAAAGGGGAAATTCCCATTATTAAAACATCATTGTCTTAAGTTTTCATTTAATGATTAATTAACTGCAAAAAGAATATTGGTCTTACCCAATAGAAAAATAAAGGGCAAAATCAAAACATTTGGCCTTTATGTAATACTTAGACATTATTAAAATAAAAATCAAATATAGAAGAGTAAAATAGAGAAAATAATATTAATTATTCCTGTCTGGATATATGAGTATTTAAAATTTTATACCCACATGGAAATAATTTCAGAATTCCTTTACTTTTTCACAACTAACACCTGGAAATGATGGTTTTCTTTTTTTTTTTCCCCTTTAATTATTTTACTGTGATGTGGAGGGCATTTCACCTATTACATTGGGTAATTCAAAGGCTTCCTGGAATCCTATTTGTCACCAAGTATAAAAGGTCATTGTGAATGTCCTTTGCTGATATTAAACACAGCAACATGGACCATTGAAGAGAATAATCTGCTATTTAATTAGAGTAGGAGGATCTCTGGAACTGTCAGCCAGCTGTCTGCTTCTAACTGCGATGTTAAGAAGAAATTGAATTAGAAGAATATGGACAATGTTAGAAATAACTAAGTAGCATTTAATAATCTAAAATTTAGAGATATTCAAGATTTAAGGTCAATTTTTAGGAGTGACGTATACACACACACAAACACCTTAAATTCTACATTCATTTTGGCCTCTTAAAAACAGAAAAAGCTTAACATGTTATTGCCCTCATTGTCTCCATCAGAGTGAAATTGAAATAATTACCCTTACAATGCCTTTCATTCTGTGACCTTCAGAGTCAAAGCCACAGTCATACATAGCTGATTTTTTTTTTCCTAAATTACCTAACTAATTGCTTAACACTGTGTTTCACTTTGGCAAAATAAAATAGGCTGGAGAGAGATAAGAATTAGAAAAATTTTTCTCACAGGTATCCTTAGAATTGAGATGTCAATATAAAGAGATTTTATTGTCTCAAAAGCTTTTAAGAAGCATTTCTTTGGTCTTGATTTTGTAGACAGTCACTATCTTGATTCCTAAATGATGGCAAAGTTCATATCATATTCCATTTCGCTGAACATTTTAAAAGAATTGATAAAACTAAGGGAAATGCAAAATTGATAGCAATGATTTTTTTTAAAACAAATGGAAATAATTTCTGAAGATGACATGTTGCATTTCAATGTTTGCTTTAGGACCTAGACAGCGTTTAAAACCGAATTCTTTTGAGTTGCTTCTTTTGGGGAGTTTTTAAGTTATATACACATTCTATGCCAGATCTTTTAGAATACCTATTACCTTGTGTGGTAGCTGAAAGAGGGAAAGATGTGGTCCGCCTCATTTTTTCCCTCTCTCTGGAAAAGGGATGAAGTGTTAACTAAAGCTAAACACACTCTGATATGCATACTCATACTCAATTTTCTGGTATAGTTCATGAGTGGACAGATAGGTAAATATTCACTAGTATTATGGATTATGTTTTGTCAAACAACACTATTCCCCCAAAATATATTTCTTTGCCTGATTTCTACAGTGTCTGAAAGTTTTATCATTAGTGGAATATTAACTGCTCACATTGGTCATCAGCTCTAAGGCACGAATAAAATTTTTAGTTTGGCTACTTCGTCTGAATTGGGCTTTGGTATAATAAAATGGGAGTCAGGTAGGGTTTATTTCAGAGACACAGAAATAAAAATTCCTATTCACTTTGTTAGTCGGCTAAATCAAGGCCCTCTGTTGAAATTGGAAAAACCTCTCGAATGGAAAATATACTAGGGGTATACAGTCTCTCATGGGCAAGTACACTATCTATAATGCATTAATGTATATTAAAAAGAAAAATAGCAACAGCCACAGCAGGCATATATACTCATATTCTTGCTATAGGACCACAGTAACTTCCTATACTCCTTTGTTTTTTTTTTTTTTGTTTGTTTGTTTTTTTGTTTTGTTTTTTGGTAAACCCTTATTCAAATATAATACATATACCATATGTTCCACCACTTAAATTGTACAATCCCATGGTTTTGAATGTATTCATGAAGTTGTGCAATTGTCACCATAATCAATTTTAGAACCCCAAAAGACATACTTATTAGGGGTGACTCCGCAATTACCACCAGTCTCTCTAGTCCCTGGCAATCACCAGTCTACTTTCTGTTTCTATGGATTTGCCTCTTCCAGGTGCTTTATACAAATGGAGTCATCTATATGCTTCTACCTCTTGGCTATTACAAATAATGCTGTTGTGAACATGGATTTGCAAATAGCTCTCAGGACCCAGGTCTCAATTCTTTTGGATATATACTCAAAGTGAAATTGCTGACTCATGTGGTAATTCCACATTTAATTTTTGAAAAACTGCCACACTGTTTTCCATAGAGACTACACAATTTTATATATTCCTACCAACAGTGCCTAAGTGTTCCAATTTCTCTACATCCTCACCACCACTTATTTACTTTTTTTTTTCTTCTTTTTTCTATAGGAGCTGTCTCAGTGGTGATATTTTATCGTGGTTTTGGTATTAATTTCCCTAATAGTCAAGTCATGTTGAATACCTCTTCATGTGCTTGTTGGTCCTACACTTTCTTTCTTTTGTTTCTTTTCTCTTTTCTTTTCTTTTCTTTTCCTTTTCTTTTCTTTTCTTTTCTTTTTTTCTTTTCTTTTCTTTTCTTTCTTCTTTTTTGTCCTACACCTTCTTTGATAATATAATCTGGAGAGAATTTGGTTGTCTGGATATTCTACAGGCCATCTCTGTGTTCCCACTATATTGATGCCTTCATGTTGATTGATTATAGTTCTTGAAATACCCCAGTAAAGACACTTGCACACCAGATGGTAGTTATAAACTCTCAACATTCAGGAACATTCCATATTATTTAAATTTTTAATAGTGTTCATATGCGAGGCACCTGGGTGACTCAGTTAAGTGTTTGCCTTTGGCTCAGGTCATGATCCTGAAGTCCTGGAATCAAGTCCTGTGTCAGGCTCCCTGCTTGGCAGGAAGGCTGCTTCTCCCTCTCCCTCTATAGCTCCCCCTGCTTCTGCTCTTTAGCTCGTTCTCTTCTTTCTTTCTCTCTCTCTTTCAAATACATAAACTGAAAAAGAAAACAAGAAAAAGTGTTCATATGCTGAGACATCTCCAAAGTAAAGAACATGTTATTATACCTTGTACTTCTTAAACACAAGAGGCACATCACTTGTAGGCCTCTTCAGATTTTGGAAATAGTACATACCAGATTTGAGAATACTGTGAAAAATCATTTGTTGGCGTGTTGGAAGAACCACAGCTTTGAAAGGTGGCCCAGATTATAAGAGGGGCTCTCTAAGAGACTTGAGCTATGATACAGGTGGGCCTCACTTCTTGGGGCATGTGACCCAACAGATTCCATTGTGTTGTAGGTATCTGTGGTACATAAGGACTTTCTCTAAATTTTTGAAACCCTATTAGAGGAGTTACAGCATAGAATCCTAAAGGCTCTGGAATAATGCTATGCCATATTTCTCAGATGAAGATTTACCACCTGAAAAGCAACTTCTGCTATGGTCCTGACCCCTAAGTAGATACTGAGCACCTAACAGGGGGCATCAAATGATTACATAGCAAGAAAGGGACTACCAAGTCATAAATTTGGGTGAGAATATCAGTAAAGTTTATTCAGGATTGGCCCTGAACTAGCCTAGAGGACATAAATATCAAAGAGGTTGCTATGGAGGCCCAAGCCACCTGCTACTATTGGAGCTTCTCCCTCAACACATGCTGATAACCCTGTGGAGTATTATATACAGCCAAGTGATGGAGTTGGAATAAAAATCTGGGCCTGGTTTGTGGTTGGGGTGGCTTGAGGGCTGGGAATGAACTGCCACTACACTACAGCTTTGCCTGGGGATGGTCCTGAAAGAGTGTGGAGGTAAACCTTACTAATAAACAGGGCTTTGACCACTTTGTGAGGCCAGAACCTGAAATGAGAGGATAAGTATCCTGCACTATAAATGCTCCTGGACTTCTGGGCATTTGAAAAAGTTTGGCTGATAGGTCAGAAATTTGGAAGCCACAAGAATGGAAGATTGAAGGCAAAGAAGTTTGGGAGTGTATGTGGTGGGAGTGGAAAAAAAGTGTGTTGATCATTTATTTCTCAAAATAACGACCAACTCTAGGCTGCTCTATGGAAAGACCCCTGTATCTAAGTTTTAGAACCTCTGGCTATAAATTGGAATTGGGTTTGTGGAAACCTGTAGACCAGGCTCCTTTCTGAGTTGTATACAAAGTAATGGCTTTAAATTTCTCCTTTGATGTGTCAAAAATACAGTTTTTTGCTTGTTTAGTAACTACTCTATAAATGAATGACTCGGCTCCTTTGCATATTTCTTTTTTGCCTTCCCATTCAAGATCTATTTTTGAGAACATTCATGGCTTATTTACACTGCTTTGTGGACTATGATGCTACGTTGGTCAGGTCATCTTTAAACTTTTCTGTAGCTAAATAAGGGATGAGTGACAAGATGTTTATGTCAGTGATAACTTGTTTGTACAATTAGCATAAAATACTCTGAACTTAATGAGCAACTCTCAGATGGTTCACTATGCTGAATTTCTCATATGTGTGCTATGCTAGGGTGCTATTCAAATTCCAGAGGAGCATTTGAAGGAAATCAGTGCCCATATTGTCATGGCCAGAGAATGAGCGGATGCATCCTCCTTACCAGTCATGGTTTGCCTAATATCTTTTGTAGCTTTTGTAGTGGCTAAAGGGTAATTTTGGATACTAGCCATAAGAATGAGTCAGACTTGGGGTTTGGTATGGGACTAATTTTTTATTAATGTCAATTCTGATATAATCAAAAGTTCCACTAGTAAAAGCAGAAACATAACAAACTTCCCACAGAACATTTTTTCATTTTTCCTTAAAAATAGCGTTATTTTAGGAACTGCTTCTTATTCACCCTCACATATTTGCAAAAATTGTAGCAGCCTTTTCTAAGACCTGTTTTTCACCATGTAGTTGTGAACATTTGCCCTGCAGCTTAGGTTAAAACGCATCTTTGTTTCCAAAATCAGTCTTCACCATGAATGCTATATTGGTTCCCATTTTTTCTTAGGTTTCCTAGTCAACACATCCTTTTCTGAGAGCTAACTCAGCCTCCCATTTTTCCATCGAGGTTCAGTAACCCTAGAGCCTTTTCTTGTTAGGAGAGCAATTCTAGCAGAAGAAAAAAAAAAGTCTTTGTTAAACTATATTTCTGTTGCCTAGAATTTGCTAGCATAAAAGAGTGGGCAGTAATATTTGGTATGTAACTAAATAAATGAAGGAATGACTTACTAAGTTTGAATGGTAACATTATTCTTCTGGAATAATACTAATAATTTTGCTGACATAATCTTCAGGCCATAAGTGTCTCTTTCACCATCGTGCTATGACATCAGGGTATGCAGATATTCCGTTGGAATTAAAGTTGAGGAAATAGCCATTTTGAAAACCTAGCAAAATCCAAGTGGAGATCAGGGAATTCTCTAGGCCCTAGTGGGAGGCCAAATTTTGCGTCCCTTCAATTTACTTCTGCCTTGAGCTCCTCCTTTCCTTCCCAAAGAAGAAGATTAGCAGGCAGGTGAAAAATAAGACATTAATGAGGCTCTACTGATTGGATTTGTCAGAATGATGAGGAATGGGATTGAACATTTTGGCTCTTATATGGGAAGGCATTTTTGGATGAGTGGGTTTTCCACAAAACCAGAATTAGATTCAAAGGAGATATTGCCTCTTAAGAAATGTCTCTGTTTCAAGAATCCCAGCTGGTAATACTGGGGCTAATCTAACCCTTAGAGTGGCTATGCTCTTTGTAGTTGCAGTTTATGTGCCTTAATCCTCTTACTATATCCAAATCTTTTTACATACCATCAGAACTTAGCCCAGAATTCAGATGAGGGCTAACAGGGCAGGGTCATGAGTAGACCGTTTGGCCTGCTTATAATTTTATAGTTTCTATGTCATTAACTGCTTACGTCAAATGAGTTTTCCATGTGGTGTAGCATAGCATACGACGACGTGTAGTGTGGAGAAGCTCTCTTATGGTGATATGTAGCAGTATTACATATACACTTTACATATGTTTACACAATGTTATGCACATTGACATTGTTTTAAAATGTGCTTATGGACAAAAGTCCTTTTATTATCATTATTCTCATTTTTGAGTATTTTGACACAATCAATCAATTTTATAGAGCTGTTAAGAGAAGTAATTAGAATCACAAATGAAATAGTCCAGCTCTGTATTTCACACACTTAATTTTTTTCACTATAACTCTTCTTCACAAACACAACATACATTTGACAGACCCTGACTTCTGAGTACACTTTTTTCAGGAAACTTAAAGGTGGTATGTCTATGAGAATACTAGACAAAATTAAGTAAGCTCCTCATTTTACAAATATCCTCTTACCGTGTAACAAGTCACATGTTTCACTATTGGCCTACATCTCTGGCCAATAATCTACACAATTGAATATGGTCTACAACAATAACAATCAGAATGTTAATAAAGTTAAAGTAAGGATAACCCTGTCTTTTATAATATTTAAGTAAAACAATTAAAAATAATAAAAGTTTAACATTAGTAAAATAAAATTTTGGAGATAGCTACCTATTAAAGAGGTAAATTAGAAGGAAAGAGAAGAAACTCTGTGAAGAATTGTATTTCCAAGCTAGAAAACAGTGTGACAACTTTAGATTTATGAAAGTAGAATAAAATAACTTTTTATGTATCCAGCCGGGCTTTAGTGGTACTCATCTCTGAGTTGTGTCAGAGGAAAAGAAATTACTTTGTCAGGCTGCTAGTAAAAAAAGAAAATAAATTAATTTAAAAAAAAAGGAAATGAATTGTCTGATAGTTTTTAATTATAAGGCAGTATACAATGAAATCTTTCTTTTTAAAAAATTATTTTTATTTATTTTTTTTATTCTTGAGAGACACAGAGAGAGAGAGAGGCAGAGACACAGGCAGAGGGAGAAGCAGGGTCCGTGCAGGGAGCCTGACGTGGGACTTGATCCCTGGTCTCCAGAAGCAGGCCCTGGGCTGAAGGCAGGCGCTAAACTGCTGAGCCACCCAGGGATCCCACAATGAAATATTTCAATAAAATGTTGTAGTTCAAAAATAGTAAGAGAAAGTCACTTAGCAAATCTAGCATTGCCTTTACATTCATTGATCTACCTTCTTCCAATTATGTTGATCAGATGAAAATAGACTTAAGTACAGCCTTATATATAGTGAAAATTCATTCATAGTGCAAGGCCTTTTAACACTTCTCCACCAATATATTAGGAATGACTTCCTTCATTCCTGCTGATGCCACTTGATGAAACCTGACCTTTTCTCTTTCCACCAAAGTCCTAAACTGAATTGCTCTCTTATGTCTATGGTCATGTGGAGCAATGTATCTCTCTCAAAATAAGACCTTTAGATATCAATCTAGGAAAACATAAATAACAGCTCTAAAAAAGTGACGTAACAGGACTTGTATCCTGAGAATACAAAATGCTGATGAAAGTAATCCAAATTAGGGGGTTCCTGGATGGCTCAGCGGTTTAGCACCTGCCTTCCTCCCGGGGTGTGATCCTGGAGACCTGGGATCGAGTCCCACATAGGGCTCCCTGCATGGAGCCTGCTTCTCCCTCTGCCGCTCTCTCTCTCTCTCTCTCGAATAGATAAATAAAATCTTAAAAAAAAAAAAAAAGAAAGTAATCAGAACAAAATAAATGGAGACATATTATGCTTATGGACTGGAAAACTTAGAATAGTAGAGATTTCAATTACACAAAATGATATATAAGTTTAAAGTGATTCCTATCAGAACCCTTGCAGAAGTTTTTTATGAATATAGACAAAGTTTTTCAAAAATTTATATGGGAAAGCATAGGAATTATAATGGCTGAAAGAATTGTGAAAAAGAAGAATAAACTAGGAGGAATGACTCTATCCAATATTAAGGTTTGATATAAAGATACAGTGATCAAGATTGTGTGATATTAGCAGATAGACGCATAAAAGTATCCACTTACAGACTCCTCCAAGGACAGAAAATATGAAAGGTGCAAAATCAATTCAGTGGAGAAAGGATAGATTTCTAGCAGGGATAGAAAAATTAGATACCACAGCCACACACACATACATACACGGAAGTCCACGGATAGAATTAGAACCTCTGAGTTCTCACAGTGCAGTCTGCCCCCAAAATAGCAGTTCAATCCCTTAGCTTCCTCCGCAGCATATGTTAATATTTTTTATTAGGGTATAATTGACAAAAATCATTATATAAGTTTCAGGTAATCAACATAATGATTCAATATTTGTTTATATTGAGAAATCACAATAAGCTAGTTATTTTCTGTTACCAAACACAGTTAAAAATTCTTGTTGTGATGTAGACTTTTAAGTTTACTCTCTTAGCAACTCACAAACATGCAAACCCGTGTTAACTATAGTCCCCACGCTGTACATTACACCTCCCTGACTTATTCTATAACTGAAAGTTTATACCTTGTAATCTGTTATGTCCACTCTTCGACCCCCTGTACCCCAGCCCTGATTTCTGGCAACTACCAGTCTGTTCTCTGTGTCTATGAGCTTGGTATTTGTTGGTTTTTAGATTCCACGTGTGAGATCATACGGTATTTATCTCTGATTTATTTTACTTAGCAGAATGCTTTCAAGGTCCATGCGTGTTGTTGCAGATGACAAGATTTCATTCTGGTTTATGACTGAATTGTATTCCATGGTATGTATGTGTGCGAGTTTATTTATTCATCCAGTGATGAACATTTAGGTTGCTTCTACATCATCAGCTCTTACAAAAAATGGTGGAATAAACATAGGGGTTACATATATCTTTCTTCATTAGTGTTTTCATTTTCTTCAGATAAATACCCAGAAGTGCAATAGCTGGATCATACGGTAGTTCTTTTTTTTAATTTTATGATGAATCTCCGTACTGTTTTCCATGGAGACTGCACTAATTTACAATCCTACACACATAGTGCACAAGGGGTTCCTTTTTTCAATCCTTGTCAACACTTATTATTCCTTGTCTTTTTTGATAATAGACATTCTAACAGGTATGAGCTGATATCTCATTGTGGTTTTTAATATGCATTTCCCTGATGGTTAATAATATGGAGCATGTTTTCATGAACCTTTTGGCCATCGTCTTTGGAAAAATGTCTATTCAAGTCTTCTGCCCAATTTTTTATTGGATTGCTTTGAATGTTTTTGTTTTGTTTTGCTATTGAGTTGTAGCAGTTTATATCTTTTGGGTATTTTTTTTTATATTTATTTATCCATGAGAGACACACAGAGGCAGAGTGAAAAGCAGGGTCCATGCAGGGAGCCTGATGAGGAACTTGATCCTGGGACTGCACCAAAGGCAGGTCCCAAACCGCTGAGCCACCCAGGGATCCCCTATATTTTAGGTATTATCCTCTTCTCAGATACATGATTTGCAAATATCTTCTTCTACTCAGTAAGTTGCTTTTTCATTTTATTGATGATTTTCTTAGAAGCTTTTTAGTTTGATATACACCAGTTCTTGATTTTTGCTTTTGTTGCCTTTTCTTTTGGGAAATCAGATCCAAAAAATCATTACCAAAACCCACGTCAAAGAGCTTACCATCTAAGTTATCTTCTAGGAGTTTTATGGTATTAGGTCTTACATTTAAGTCTTTAATCCATTTTTTCCTTTAATCCATTTTGAGTAAATTTTTGTATATGGTGTAAGATTGTGGTCCAGTTTCATTATTTTGTAACTGGCTGTTCAGTTTTTCTAGTGCTATTTGTTGAAGAGACTATCATTTCCCCATTATATATCATTGGCTCCTTTGTTGTAAATTAACTAACAGTGTATGTATGGTTTATTTTGTGGCTCTCTGCTCTGTTCTATTGATCTATATATCTGTTTTCCTGCCACTACCCTACTGAATTGACTACTATGGCTTTGTGATATAGCACAAACTCAGAAAACATGGTGCCTTCAGTTTCGTTCTTGAGAATGATGGGTTACTTAGGGTCCTTTGTAAATTTTAAGCTTGTTTGTTCTAATTCTGTGAAAATGCCTTTAGATTGATAGAGATTTTATTGACTCTGTAGATTGCTGCGGGTAATATAGACATTTTACAATAATTCTTCTAATTCATGAGCACAGAATATACTTCCATTTATTTGCATCTTCTTTAATTTCTTTTAATTAAAAAATTAAAGTATAGGTAACATTAATATTAGTTTCAGGTGCACAACATAGTGATTCAATAATTATATGCATTACCAAATGTTCCCCATGAGAAGTATATTACAGTATTATTGGCTATTATCTCTATGCTGCACTTTTTATGCCTGAGGGTTGTTTTATGACAGGACGTTTGTACTTCTTAATCCCCTTCACTCGTTTCACCCATAGATTCCCCCTTTTTTGGCAACCACCAATTTTCTGTATTTGTTAATCTGTTTCTCTGCTTCTTTTTTTATTTCTTTTTTAAATGTTTTATTTATTTATTTATTTTTTCGAGAGAGAGAGGCAGAGACACAGGCAGAGGGAGAAGCAGGCTCCATGCAGGGAGCCCGATGTGGGACTTGATCCCACGGGTCTCTAGGACCACACCCTGGGCTGAAGGTGGCGTTAAACCGCTGAGCCACCCCAGCTACCCTGTTGTTTTTTAGATTCCACATACATGTGGAAATCATGTGATATTTGTCTTTGTATGGCTTACTTCACAAGGCGTAATACCGTTAGGCCCATCCATGTTATCACAAATGGCATTTCATTCATTCTTATGTTGAATAATATTCCATTGTGTATATATATATCTTTGCTTACTCACCTATTGATAATGCTTAGGTTGCTTCCATACCTTGGCTACTGTAAATAATGCAATAAACATGGGGAGCATATACTTTTTTGAATTAGTGTTTTTATTTTCTTTGCACAAATATCCAGCAGTGGAATTATTGGCTCACATGGTACTTCTGTTTTTAATTTTGGGAAAAAACCTCCATATTCTTTTCCATAATGGCTGTGCCAATTTATATTGCCACCGAAAGTGCACAAGGGTTCCCTTTTCACACATCCTTGCCAATACCTGTTATTTCTTCTCATTTTGATACCAGCAGTTTTGACTGATGTGAGATAATTAGTGATGTTGAGTATTTTTCCATGTATCTGTTGGCCATATATGTCATCTTGGGAAAAATATCTATTTAGTTCCTTTATTTTTTAGTTGGATTATTTTTGTTGAGATGTGTAAGTTTTTTATGTATTCTGGACATTAACCTATTATGGAAGCTATCATTTGCAAATATTTTCTCCCATTCAGGAGATTGTCTTTTCATCTTGTTGATGGTTGCCTTGCTGTGCAAAAGCTATTAGTTTGATAATAGTCCTAATTGCTTATTTTTTCTTTTGTTTCCTTTGCCTGAGGAGACAGATCCAGGAAAATATTACTATGGTTGATGTCCAAGAGTTTACTATGTTTTCTTTTAAGATTTTTTATGGTTCAGGTTTTACATTTATTTAATCCATTTTTAGTTTTTTTGTGTGTGTATGATATAAAAACATGGTTCTGTTTCACTTTTTGGATGGTGCTATCTGGTCTTCCCAGCACCATTTATTGAAGAGACTGTCTTTTCCATGTAGTATATATTCTTGCCTCCTTTGTCATAGATTAATTGAGCATTAATGCATGGGTATATTGCTGGCCTCTCCATTCTGTTCTATTGATCTATGTGTCTATTTTTGCACTAGTACTCTACTGTGTTGATTACTATAGCTGTGTAGTATATCTTAAAATCTAGGACTGTGATAACCTCCATCTGTGTTCTTCTTTCTCAAAATAGCTTTGCTTATTCAGAGTCCTTTGTGGCCCATACAAATTTTAGGGTTTTCTTCTTCCACCTCTGTGGAAAACATAATTGGTATTTTGATAGAGATTACATTGAGTCTGTAGATTGCTGTGGACAGTATAAGCATATTAACAATATTCTTCCAATCCACGAGCATGGTTTAATTTGCCATTTAGTTGTGTCACTTTCCATTTCTTTCATTAATTTCTTCTAGTTTTCAAAGTATAAATCTTTTACTTCTTGGTTAAATCTATTCCTAGGAATTTTGTTCCTTTCAGTGCAGTTGTAAGTGAGATTTTTTTCTTAATTTCTGTTTCTATTGCTGTGCATTAGTGTGTAGAAATGCAAAGGATTTCCATATATTGATATTTCATATCCTACAACTTTATTGAATTCATTTATCACTCATAACAGTTTTTTGTGGAACCTTTATGATTTTCTGTGTGTAGTATTATGTCATCTGTAAGTAGTGACATTTTTACCTCTTTATGATATAGATGATTATATAATTTTTATCCTTTATTTTGTTAAAATGGTATATCGCATTGATTCATTTATGAATATTGAACCATCCTTGCAACCATGGAATAAATCCCACTTGATCATGGTATATAATCCTTTTAATGTTTGTTGAATTTGGTTTGATCTTTGGTTGAAGGTTTTTTCATTTGTGTTCATCGGGGATATTGCTCTGTAATTTTCCTTTCTTCTAGTGTCCTCTCCTGGTTTTGGTATCAGGGTAATTCTTGACTTGTAAAATGAGTTTGAAGGATTCTCTCTCTCTCTCTTTCTCTCTCTCTCTCTCTCTCTCTCTTTTTTAAGAGTTTGGAAAAGATTAGTATACTTCGAATATTTGGTAGAATACACAGTGAAGCCATCTGGTGCTAGACTTTGGTTTGTTGGGAGGATTTTGATTACTCATTCAATCTCCTTACTAGTAATTTGTCTATGCAATTTTCTTCATGATTCAGTCTTAGAAGATTGTTTCTAGAGATTTATAATTTCTTCTAGGTAGTACACCCCCTGGGTCAAAAAAGAAAACACTTTAAAGAAAAATTTAAAACATTTTAGCTATCTTAAAATGAAAATGAAAAATACCAAATATGTAGTGTGAAGCTGAAGCACTGATTATAGAAAATTTCATAGAATTAAATACATATATTAGAAAAAAATCCAAAATCAATAATCTGGGCTTTACCTTAAACAACTAGAGAAGGGAGACTGAATTAAATCCAAAGGAGGCAGGAGGAAGAAAATTATAAAAATCAGAGCAGAAATTAATAAAACTTAAAAATAATAGCAACAGAAAAACCAAAAGACCTTCTTTAAAAAATGAATATATAATTGATAAATCTCCAGCCTGACTGACCAAACACAAAAGAAAGATAAAAGCAATTACCAATCTCTAGAATGATAAGGGGACTTTACCACTCATTCACAGATACTAAAAATACAATAAAAGAATACCATAAATAAATAAATAAATAAAACATCTATGTCAAAAATTGGAAATTTTAGATGAAATAGATCAATTAATTGAAAAAGAAAAACTACAAAAGTCAATCAAGAACAAATAAATAATATGAATAATTCTAATAATGAAATATACATACATGTTTCTTTTTTTTTTCTTTTTTTTTTTTTTTTCTTTTTTTTTGCAGAGAAATACAGGTTTAATGATCCATTGTTCTTCACACAGATAACTACAGAGACTTTATGATCCCAGGATATATAACCATGCAACACAAAGCAATCAACCAATTCTAAAATAAACTTGGCTTCTTACAACTATCCTGTAAACACTGCAGGCCTTGTTCCATCCAAAATGAGCCTCCTCTCACATGAAAAGCTATCACGTGGGAATGAGAAACCTAGCTTTGTGGCCAAAAGGGAAAACCAAAGGAAAAACAGTAACTGGGTGATGAGCTGGCAAGAGCAGGATACGTAGTGCCCTTCACTTCACTGTGCAGCTTTGTTCTTCTTACTTTTGCTCTGTTTGTCCCTCTTCTTCAGTGTGTGTGTGTGTGTGTGTGTGTATTGCAGGCATCTGCAATCTTTTTTAAGCCTAAATTTTGTCAAAGTAAATTAAAAAAATAAATCATAAATAATATACCAAAAATAATAATTATGAGAAAAATAGAATAGTTTTATTAATTTCACATAAGATAGATTTAAAGATAAGAAATGTTGCAGGCTGATAGGATTATATCATAATGGCTAAATGATTAATACACTAAAAAGTTATAACAATTCTGGTTTTTAAGCCCCCAAAACACATCTTCAAAATACTTAAGTACATTGACAGACTGAAGAGGATTATAGACAAAGGAACTGGTTAAACCACTATTTGAGTTAGATATTTTAGCACTTGTTTCTCAGTTATTTGTAGAATAGGATGCAAAATTCGGTAAAAGACTGTAGAAGACTTTAAGAACCATCAAACAAAGGGACCGAATTTATATTCACATGTTTATAATTAATTTGACCCAACAAAAGCAGAAAATTCATTCTACTTAAGTGTATATGAAACACTACAAAGATAGGCCATATACTAGGCCATAATATATTCCTTAAGAAATTTAAAATGAGGGACACCTGGGTGGCTCAGCAGTTGAGCATCTGACTTCGGCTCAGGTTGTGATCCTGGGATCGAGTCCCACATCGGGCTCCCTGCATGGAGCCTGCTTCTTCCTCTGCCTGTGTCTCTGCCTCTCTCTGTGTGTCCCTCATGACTAAATAAATTAAATCTTAAAAAAATTAAATGATTAGGTTATATAAATCATGTTCTATATATAGAATGTTAATTGCTAGAAATTAGTAATTGAAAGATTTGAAAATTAACTATTTGAAAATTAAATACACATGCACACACACAAATAACCCAAGGGTCAAGGAAGATTTTATAGAAGGATTTAGAAAATATTTTGAATAGGATGGATATAAAAACATATAAAGTGTATTAAATTCTGCTAATACAGTGCTTAGAGGGAAATTAGTAAGCTTAAATGTGTAAATTATTAAAAGGTAACATATCAAATTAATGAAGTGACTTATTTATCTCAAGAAATGTTAAAAGATAAAAAGAAAATCCCAAAAGAAAGAATACAGATAAAGGCAGAAATCAATAGAATGGAATACAAACATTAGAGAAATTCAAGGGAATAAAAAGCTGATGTTTTGAAAGATCGATAAAACTGATAAATCTCACTTTATCCAGCAAGGCTCTCATTCAGAGTAGAAGGAGAGATAAAGAGCTTCCAAGATAGGCAGAAAGTGAACGAATATGTGACCACCAAACCAGCTCTGCAAGAAATACTATGGGGGGCTCTGTAAAATAAAGAGGAAGCCCAAAGAAATAATCCACAAAAACAAGGACTGAATGGATATTATGATGACACTAAATTCATATCTTTCAATAGTAACTCTGAACATGAATGGGCTAAATGATCCCATAAAAAGACCCAGGGTTTCAGACTGGATAAAAAAGCAAGACCTATATATTTGCTGTCTACAAGAGAATCATTTTAGACCTAAAGACACCTACAGCCTGAAAATGAAAGGTTGGAGAACCATTTACCATTCAAATGGTCCTCAAAAGAAAGCAGGGGTAGCAGTCCTCATATCAGATAAATTAGTTTATTCTAAAGACTATAGTAAGAGATGAAGAGGGACACTATATCATACTTAAAGGGTCTATCCAGTAAGAGGACCTAACAATTTTGAATATTTATGCCCTTAATGTGGGAGCTGCCAAGTATATCAATCAGTGAATAAGCAAAGACATACTTAGATAATAATACACTAATACTGGGAGACTGTAACTTGGTACTTTCTGCAAATGACAGATGTTCTAAGCACAAAATCTCCAAAGAAATAAGAGCTTTAAATGATACACTGGACCAGATGGATTTCATAGATATTTACAGAACTTTACAACCAAACGCAGCTGAATACACATTCTTCTCAAGTGCACATGGAACTTTCTCCAGAATCGACCACATACTAGGTCACAAATCAGGTCTCAACTGATACCAAAAGATTGGGATTGTCCCCTGCATATTTTCAGACCATAATGCTATGAAACTTGAACTCAATCATAAGAAATTTGGAAGAAACTCAAACACGTGGAGGTTAGAGCATCCTGCTAAAAGATGAATGGGTCAACCACGAAATTAGAAAAGAATTAAAAAGATTCATGGAACTAATGAAGATGAAGATACAACGGTTTAAAAATCTTTGGGATATAGCAAAAGCAGTCCTGAGAGGGAAATAGATCGCAATACAAGCGTCCCTCAAAAAATTGGAAAAAACTCAAATACACAAGCTAACCTTGCACCTAAAGGAACTGGAGAAAGAACAGCAAATAAAACCTACACCAAGCAAAAGAAGAGTGTTAATAAGATTCAAACAGAACTCAATGAAAGAGAGACCAGAAGAACTGTAGAACAGATCAACAAAACCAGGAGTTGGATCTTTGAAAGAATTAATAAGATAAACAATTAGCCAGCCTTATTAAAAATAAAAGAGAAAAACACTCAAATTAATAAAATCACAAATGAAAAAGGAGAGATCACCACCAATACCAAGGAAATACAAATGATTTAAAAAACATATTACGAGCAGCTATACTCCAATTAATTAGGCGATCTAGAAGAAATGGACGCATTTCTGGAAAACCACAAACTACCAAAACTGGAACAGGAAGAAATAGAAAACCTCAACAGGCCACTAACCAGGGAAGAAATTGAAGCAGTCATCAAAAACCTCCCAAGACACAAAAGTCCAGGGCCAGATGGCTTCCTAGGGGAATTCTATCAAACGTTTAAAGAAGGAACAATACCTATTCTACTAAAGCCGTTCTGAAAGATAGAAAAGGATGGAATACTTCCAAACTCGTTCTATGAGGCCAGTATCACCTTAATTCTAAAACCAGACAAAGACCCCACCAAAAAGGAGAATTATAGACCAATATCCCTGATGAACATGGATGCAAAAATTCTCAACAACATACTAGCCAATAGGATCCAACATACATTAAGAAGATTATTCACCATGACCAAGTGGGACGTATCCCCGGATACAAGGCTGGTTCAACACTCATAAAGCAATCAACATGATAGATCCTATCAACAAGGGAAAAACCAAGAACCATATGATCCTCTCAATAGATGCAGAGAAAGCATTTGACAAAATACAGCATCCATTCCTGATCAAAACTCTTCCAAGAGTAGGGATAGAGGGAACCTTCATCAGTATCTTAAAAGCCATCTTTGAAAAGCCCACAGCAAATGTCATTCTCAATAAGGAAACACTGGGAGCCTTTCTCCTAAGATCAGGAACAAGACAGGGATGTCCACTCTCACCACTGGTATTCAACATAGTACTAGAAGTCCTAGCCTCAGCAATCAGGCAACAAAAAGAGATAAAAGACATTCAGATTGGCAAAGAAGAAGTCAAACTCTCCCTCTTTGCAGATGACATGATATGGGACATAGAAAACCCAAGACTCCACCCCAAGATTGCTAGAACTCATACAGCAATTTGGCAGTGTGGCAGGATACAAAATCAATGCCCAGAAGTCAGTGGCATTTCTATACACTAAAGGATCTATACCCTAAAAAATACAGAACACTTCTGAAAGAAATGGGGGAAGACACAAAGAGATGGAAAAAATATTCCATGCTCATGGATTGGAAGAATAACTATTGTGAAAATGTCTATGCTATCCAGGGCAATATACACGTTCAATGCAATCCCTATCAAAATACCATGAACTTTCTTCAGAGAGTTGGAATCAATAATCTCAAGATTTGTGTGGAATCAGAAAAGACCCCAAAAAGCCAGGGGAATGTTGAAAAAGAAAACCAGAGCCAGGGGCATCACAATGTCAGATTTCAGGTTGTTCTACAAAGCTGTGGTCATCAAGACAGTGTGGTACTGACACAAAAACAGACACATAGACCAATGGAACAGAATAGAGAACCCAGAAATGAGTCCTCAACTCTATGGCTAACTATTGTCTATGGCAATATTTGACAAAGCAGGAAAGACTATCCACTGGAAAAAGGACAGTATCTTCAATAAATGGTGCTGGGAAAATTGGACAGTGATATGCAGAAGAATGAAACTAGACGATTCTCTTACACCATACACAAAGATAAACTCAAAATGGATGAAAGATCTAAATGTGAGACAAGAATCCATCAAAATCCTAGAGGAGAACACAGGCAACACCCTTTTTGAACTTGGCCACAGCAACTTCTTGCAAGATACATCTATGAAGGCAAAGGAAACAAAAGCAAAAATGAACTATTGGGACTTAAGATAAAAAGCTTCTGCACAGCAAAAGAAACAGTCAACAAAACTATAAAACAACCTACGGAATGGGAGAAGATTTTCAAATTACATATCAGATTAAGGGCTAGTATCAAAGATCTATAAAGAACTTATTAAACTCAACGGCAAAGAAACAAACAATCCAATCCTGAAATGGGCAAAAGACACGAACAGAAATCTTACAGAGGAAGACATAGACATGGCCAACATGCTCATGAGAAAATGCTCTGCATCACAAACCAAAACCACAATGAGATACCACCTCACACCAGCGAGAATGGTGAAAATTAACAAGACAGGAAACAACAAATTTTGGAGAAGATGTGGAGAAAGGGTAACACTCCTGCACTGTTGGTGGGAATGGGAACTGGTGCAGCCACTCTGGAAAACTGTGTGGAGGTTCCTCAAAGAGTTAAAAATAGACCCTATGACCCAGCAATTGCCCTGCTGGGGATTTACCCCAAAGATACAGATGCAGTGAAACACCTGTATCCCAATGTTTCTAGCAGCAATGTCCACACTAGCCAAACTGTGGAAGGAGCCTCAGTGTCCTTCAGTAAATGAATGGATAAAGAAGACATGGTTTATGTATACAATGGAATATTCCTCAGCCATCCGAAAGGACGAATACCCACCATTTACTTTGACATGGATGGAACTGGAGGGTATTATGCTGAGTAAAGTAAGTCAATCAGAGAAGGACAAACATTATATGATCTCATTCATTTGGGGAATATAAAAAATAGTGAAAGGGAATAAAGGGGAAAGGAGAGAAAATGAGTGGGAAATATCAGTGAGGGTGACAAACCATGAGAGACTCCTAACTCTGGGAAATGAACAAGGGGTCGTGGAAAGGGAGTTGGGCGGGGGGATGGGGTGACTGGGTGAGGGACAATGAGGGGGGAACTTGCGGGATGAGCACTGGGTGTTATGCTATATGTTGGCAAATCGAACTCCAATAAAAAAATATACAAAAAAAAAAAAACCTGATAAATCTCTAATTACCTTTCTGAACAGTTTTATGCCTAGTTTAGATACAATGGATAAATTACTAAATAATTCAATTACTAAAATTCAACCAAGAAAAGACTAAAATGAAAATACCTCTAATATACAATGAATTTATTAAACTCTTCTCTAAAACAGAACCCCAGGCTTAGATGATTCAGTGAAGAATTTCATCAAACTTTTTTTTAAAAGATTTTATTTATTCATCTCTCTCTCTCTCACACACACACACACACACACACACACACACACACACACACACAGGTAGAGACACAGGCAGAGGGAAAAGCAGGCCCCATGCAGGGAGCCTGACGTGCGACTCGACCCTGGGTCTCCAGGATCATGCCCTGGGCTGAAGGCAGCACTAAACTACTGAGCCACCTGGGCTGCCCTTCATCAAACTTTTTATGAGGAAATAATGGAAATCTCACAGAGAATCTGAGAAATAGAAGAGGAGGGATCTGTTGCAAATCATTTACGAAGCCAACATTACTTTATATGACAGAGAGATATTATAAGAAACAGAAACCTTTACCAAAATATTTGCAAGTCAAACTAAACAACATAAAAGTCTGACAACCCATGCTGACCACGTGATTTTAGCAGGTAATGCAAAGTTTGACATTACAAAGTAATATAATCCCTGTATTAACTATATTACTATAATTACTATAATTTCCCTCTAACATTGAAAACAGGACTAGAATATCTGTTACTCAGCATTGGACTGGAGGGTCTATCCATGCATTAGTGCCAAAAATAAAAACTAGTATGTGATTGAAAAGATATAATTTTATAGTTAGAACATTTTACAATATTCAAAAACTGATTATAACTAATTTAGCAAGTTTGCAGGAAATAACATTAGTAAAGAAATTTTATTTCCATATACTTACAACAAATTATTAAAAAGTAGAATAAAATGGGGCACCTGAGTGACAGAGTTGGTTAAGTGTCTGCCTCTGGGCCAGGTTAGGATGCCAGGGTACTGGGATTGAGCCCTGCATCAAGCTCCACATTGAGCCCCTGCTCAGTAGGGAGTCTGCTTCTCCCTCCACCTCCCTCTGTGTTTGTTCTCTCTCTTTCCAATAAATAAAACATTTTTAAATATAGAATAGAAAAAAATAATAAATACAGTAGAATAGAAATAATCTAATTTACAGTTGCATAAAAATTAAAAAAATACTTAGTGATATAATTAAAATATGTGTAAGACTTGATCATTTAAAACTGAAAAAGATGACTGAGAAATTTATGAAATTCTAAATAAAAAGATTTATTATGGTTTGTGAGGTATAATGCAGTATTATGAAAACATCAATTCACTCTAAACTGATATATAGATATAGAGATGAGCACTGGGTGATATGCTATATGTTGGCAAATTGAACTCCAATAAATAAATAAATAGATAGATGATAGATATAAACCAATTTCAAAAAAATTTCAGAGAAGTTTTGTACAATGTGACTAATTCTTAAATTTGTATAAAAAATATAGTTATAGGCCTTAATTAACTGATTTAGAAGTTCACTCTAAAGATAAAGTTACCAAGTGTACGGTTGTGTGGTGTAGTGTGAAGTTAGATTAAGGAATCAAAAGAATATTATAGAGAATACAGTATTAGGCACACATAAATGTGATCAATTGGGTTTTTTAAAACAAATTTCCAAGATATTGAACTCGGTGCCTTACAGCCAAGAGTTAGGCAAAGACATCTTAATAAAACATTGAAATACAAATTACAAAAGAATAAATGAATAAATTGGACTTTATCAAAGTTAGAATGTTCAGCTTTTCAAAATATACTGTAGAAAATAAAATGAAAATACAAGCAACAAACTAGTAAAGAATATTTGTTTTTTGTTTTTTTTTTAATTAATTTATTTATTTATGATAGTCACACACAGAGAGAGAGAGGCAGAGACATAGGCAGAGGGAGAAGCAGGCTCCATGCACCGGGAGCCTGACGTGGGATTCTATCCCAGGTCTCCAGGATCGCGCCCTGGGCCAAAGGCAGGCGCCAAACCGCTGCGCCACCCAGGGATCCCCAAGCAACAAACTAGTAAGGAATATTTGTATAAAAGTATACATATATGTAAACACATATATGTAAGCAGGATATGAAGGAAAAAAGGTCTCTGCCGTTATTATTCATCTCATCTCAGAATAAATTTTGTCCAAATCAAGGATACTTAAGGATGAAAACAAGTATTTTTTCCCTATTAGGACTCATAATTTCCAGGGTTAGAGAGTCATTCTTCATTTCAAGTTCATGCTCAATCTGCCTATTTAATTTCTATCCATTGTATTAACTATAACATCCATTAATTAATTAATATGGAACTCTAGATTCTGAAGTCTTACAAATAAAAAAAAATACATATGAAGGAGAGTAAATTTTTTTCATGGCCCATATACTTTAACTTTCTAAGATATGTGTATGAACCATTTTTCCTTAATATCAAGAGGATATTTTTGATTATTTGAATTTAATATTTATATTCAAGATTGTCATAGCTTGTGATTTCTTTTTAGAAAGGATTGTTATGTCCTATTTTTAAAAGTATTATGCTGCCATAAAAATTATATTTAGTCAATCAGGAAAATAGCACCTAATGCAGAAACTAAATTTTATAATTCAGAGAAATTTTACTAATAGATCTTATGAAGCAATGGACTACTAAACTGCATAGGATAAGTGGTTTGTGGTGGCCATTTCCTGCTAAGTAGTTAAAGTTCCAAACATAAACTCTTAAAATTTTCTGTGAAAACAGAAATGCTATTACTTTCTAACTCCAAAAAACAGGTGAAAATAGTAAGTACTATTAAAGGAAGAAAATCCTTAGAACTTGGGGAACTATATTACTGTAAATAGAAGGAAATTAATAGGATAGGATGAGTTGGCTCTGGATAAGCAATTCATTCATTTGTCTGTTCATTCATCATATCATTACTACATGTTTCAGATGTTGTTTGGGGTTCTAGGTATAAGGGATGAGAACTGACAATAACCCTGCTGTAATGGAGCTCATTCTGATAGGCATAAATAGACAAAATCCAAATATACAAATAATATATTATAATAAAGGAAAGAAAATAGGTTTCATGATAGCAGCTACTTGGAGAGTAGATAGGATAGTTACAGAACGGTTTTCTGAGGTGGTATTGGACAGATCTGCATAAAACAAAAGCATACCTCTATCAGAAAAAGAATGTTTTCAGAGAGGCATGTGGAAAAGAATGTTCCAAAGAGAACCAGCATTTAGTAAAAAGCAAGGAGGGTGTGGCACTCTTACCATATTCTTAATATATTTTTAATTTGGGAATCTGAAGGGCATCAGTGTAACAATAAAAAAAGGTTTCTCAACTCTGTACTATTGACATTTGTGGCCAGATGACTGTTGTGGGGAATTGTCTTGTGCATTATAGGATGTTTAGCAGCATCGTTGGCCTCTCCCTATCAGATGCCAGTAGCAACCCCCTGTAAATATACCATACCTCTAGATGAGGCTACATGTCCCTGTCTGGGAGGGAAGAGGTCCAAATCAGCCCCCATCCTATGGTATTAGTACTGATCTAAACAGTGATCTTGACAAAAGAACAAGAGAAATGATGATAGGAGAGATGGTCTGAGAGGAAGAGCTATAAGTCAGTAAAAGGCAGGCCCTGTAGGACATTTTAAGGACCTTCATTGTGATTTTAGCAGAGGAGGAAGTTTTAGTAGGGCCATTATGACTGATGAGTGGAAAATTGGTTGTAGGTGAGGAGAGTGAAAGAGGACCTGGTTAAGAAGCTCTTGCAATAATCCAAATAAGAGACAAAGAAATCATTGAATGAATGGTCACAGAGACCATTGGAAATGGAGAACTCTAGACATATTCTGAAATACAGTTAACAGGATTAATTTGGGGATGTAGAAGTCTTATTTTTTTAATGGTCTGCACAACGGAAAGAGTGAAACGAATTTATTGAGATGAAGACCCCTGATGAAACAGGATTTGGGCCCAGTTGAGGGATAAATTCACCAGGAGTTTGATTTTAAACATATTAAGTTTGAGTTGGTTATCAGTTATTGAAGTAAAATCTTGAATAGAAATGTGAGGTAAGTGGCTAGATTTTAGGCAAGGGACTGATGCTAGAATTATAAATATTTGAATGTTCATTATCTAGGAAGCTTCTCCGGGGGCAGGTGTAGATATAGTAGAGAAGAAATTCCTGAACTAAACTCTGAAACACCCCAACACTTTAGAAGTCTGGAGGATGAGCAAATATAGAAGAGAGTACATTTTTACAAGTGTTTAGAGCAGAACATATATGTTAACTGAATATATTCCAATAAAAATTTTTGAGAGGCATTGGAGTTTACAGGTCCTCAAAAGAGTAAAATATGACAGATTTTGCATAAGAAGACCTATATCTAACACAGCAGGGGATAAATATATATTAGTTATTGTAACCAAGACTTGAAGCTTTAGTAAGTAGAGAAATAGCAGGTCTCTTAATCGAAATGAGAAAATTAAATGGTATAAATTAGTTGTAAACATGCAGAGTCTGGAGTGGCAATGGATGAAGAAATAGGTGATAGGATATTTGGGATGTGCCACGAGGGACAAAGGAAAAGATCAAATTTGAAATTATTAGTCAAGCAGATATGCATTGTTAGGAGTGCAGGAGTTTTCTGAAGGAGGAAAGAGAATAGTTGAGGAGAGGGCAAGGGACTAACCTATGAGAAAGGTTCACATTATGCAAAGGGTGAACAAAGGAAAAACCTGAGAGAGAAAATGTTTAGGGAGATGAGAGAGCCAGGACATCAGTAGCAATGCCAAATTTTCCAGAGAGATAAGAGGAGAGAGACTTAAAATCCATTGTGTTTTATATTTAGGAGATTATCTTATACCAGCAAGAGTCTATGTTCAGAAGAATAGTAGAGGTGGTAATCCGCCTCTGAGGGGAAATTAAGCAGTAATTTAGTTAATTGACAGCCTGATGGAGAAATGAAGAAAATAATATCTACATTTCATGTAAGAATAGAGAATTTTAGAGGGTAAATCCTTTTTTAACTTTTTTAAGTCTTAGAAAGAGCAATTTTCCTAAGGACAAATATGAAACTAAAACTGAGGGGAAAAATGAAGGAGCAAGAGAAAATAGAGGAAACGGTTAAGGTTGAAAAATGTGTCATTGCAATTGATGTCAGATCTTTGTGGTACCAAAATGCAAATGATTACAATAATCCAAAGGTGAACTGACATAAGAAGTTACGTAAAAGGACAAATATGATATATTTAATATTCAGTGAAATCATGATTGAGAAGAGTTAAGACCTTCTGAACTAGGCCAGAAAGTCAGAATGAAAGATTCAATTATAACCATAGATTGATGCCAAGAAGTAAAGAATTGGAATGTCTTGTTATTTTTTTTTTAAGTTTTTATTTAAATTCTAGTTAGTTAATATACAGGCTAATAGTAATTTCAGGATTACAATATAGTGATTTAACCCCTCTGTATGACACTGGATGGTCATTACAGCAAATGCACTTATAAATACCCACCACCTATCTCACCCATCCCCCTGCCCACTTCCCCTCTGGTAACCATCAGACTGTTGTCTGTAAAGAGTCTATTTCTTGGTTGCCTCCCTCTATCTCTTTTTTTTTCTCCTTTGCTTGTTGTTTTTGTTTCTTAAATTCCACATATGAGTGAAGTCATATGGTATTTGTCTTTATCTGACTGACTTATTTTGCTTAGCATAATACTCTCTAGTTCTATCCACATCATTGTAAATGACAAGATTTCATTCTTTTTTATAGCTGAGTAATATTCCACTGTATGTATACACCACATCTTTATCAATTCATAAATTAATGGATATTTGGACTTTTTCCATTATTTGGCAATTGTACGTAATGCTGTTATAAACATCAGGGTATGGGAAACCTGGGTGGCTCAGTGGTTAAGCGTCTACCTTTGGCTCAGGTCATGATCCCACTCCTGGGATCAAGTCCCCACATCAGGCTCCCTGTGGGGAGCCTGCTTCTCCCTCTGCCTATGTCTCTGCCTCTCTCTGTATCTCTTATGAATAAATAAATAAAATCTTTAAAAAAAAACAAAACCCCATCAGGGTATATGTGCCCCTTTGAATTGGTATTTTTTAATCCTTTGGATAAATACCTAGTAGATCAGTTGCTGGATCATAGGATAGTTCTCTTTTTAACTTTCTGAGGAACATCCATACTATTTTCCAGAGTGGCTGTACCAGTTTGCATTCCTACCAGCAGTGCAATAGGGCTCTGCAACCTCATCAACACTAGTCATTTCTTGAGTTTTTTATTTTAGCCATTCTGATAGGTGTGAGGTGATATCTCATTGTTGTTTTGATTTGTATTTCCCTAATGATCAGTGATGTTGAACATCTTTTCATGTGTCTCTTGCCCATCTGGATATCTTCTTTGAGAAAATGTCTATTCATGTCTTTTACCCATTTTTTAATTGGATAATTCATTTTTGGGGTGCTGAGTTGTATAGTTTTTAATATATTTTGGATATTATCCCTTTATCTGGTATGTCAATTGCAAACATCTTCTCCCATCTTCCCAACTCAGGGAATCTAACTTGCCTCTAGTTTTGTTTTTTTCTTTTGGTGTGCAGAACCCTTTTATCTTGAAGGAGTTCCAGTAGTTCATTTTTGCTTTTGTTTCCCTTGCCTCAGGAAACATCTAGAAAGAAATTGCTATGGCCAAGGTCAAAGAGGTTGCTGCCTGTGTTCTTCTCTAGGGTTTTTATGATTTCTCATATCACATTTAGGTCTTTCATCCATTTTGAATTTATCTTTGTGTATGGTATAAGAAAGTTGTCCAGTTTCATTTTTTTTCATGTTGTCCAGTTTTCCCAAAACCATTTGTTGAAGAGACTGTCCTTTTCCTAATGGATATTCTTTCCTGCTTCATCAAAGATTAATTGGCCATATAGTTTGGGGTTTATTTATGGATTTTCTATTCTATCCTACTGATCTATGTATCTATTTTTGTGCCATTACCAACCATGCTGTCTTAATGACAACAGATTTGTAATATAACCTGAAGTCCAGAATTGTGATGACTTCCAGCTTTGCTTTTTTTTTTTTTTTTTCCCCACAGTTGATTTGGCTTTTGAGGTCTTTTGTAGTTCCATATACATTTTAGGATTGTTTGTTCTAGTTCTTTGGAAAAAAATACTGGTGATATTTATAGATTGCTTTGGGTAGTAGAGACATTTTAACAATATATATATATTTTTTCCAATCCATGAGCATGGAATGTGTTTCCATTGCGTTGTGTCATCTTCAATGTCTTTCATCAATGTTTTATAGTTTTCAAAGCACAGGTCTTTCATCTCCTTGACTAGGTTTATTCCTAGGTGTCTTATGGTTTTTGGTGCAATTGTAAATGGGATTGACTCCTTAGTTTCTCTTGCTGCCACTTTGTTTTTGGTGTATAGAAATGCAGCAGGTTTATGTTCATTCATTTTGTATCCAGCAATTTGAGTGAATTAACTTATTAGTTCTAGAATTTTTTTAGTGGAGTCTTCCAGGTTTTCTACATAAACTTTGGCTTCATTCTCACCAATTTGGATGCCTTTTATTTCTATTTGTTGTCTAACTGCTGTGGCTAGAATTTCCAGTACTATGGTAAGTAACATTGTTGAGAATGGACATCTCGATCTTGTTCCTGACCACAAAGTAAAACTTTTCAGTTTTTCCCCACTGAGGTTAATATTAGCTGTGAGTCTTTCATATATGGCCCTTATGATGTTGAGGTATATTCCTCTATACCTACTTTTTTGAGGATTTTTTATCAAGAATGGATGTTATACTTTGTCAGATGCTTTTTCTGCATCTATTGAGAGGATCATATGGTTCTTATCCTTTCTTTTATTAATGTAGTATATCATGTTGATTGATTTGCAAATATTGATCCACTCTTGCAACCCAGGAATAAATCCCACTTGACTCTGGTAATTTTTTTTAATGTATTGCTAGATTCAGTTTGCTAGTATTTTATTGAGAATTTTTGCATCCATGTTCATCAGGGATATTAATCTCTAGCTCTCTAGTTTAGTGGAGTCTCTCTCTGGTTTGGTATCAGGGTAATGCTACCCTCATAGAATGAATGTGAAAGTTTTCCTTTCTTTATATTTTTGGAATAATTTGATAACAGGTATTAATTCTTCTTTAATGTTTGGTAGAATTCCACTGGGAAGTCATCTGTTTCTAGACTTTTGTTTGTTGGGAGATTTTTGATTACTGATTCAGTTTCTTGCTGGTTATGGATCTGTTCAAGTTTTCCATTTCTTCCCATTTTAGTTTTGGTGGTTTATGTTTATAGGAGTTTATCCATTTCTTCCATATTGCCTAATTTGTTAGCATATAGTTTTTCATAATGTTCTCTTACAATTATTTGTATTTCTATGATGCTGGTTGGCTCTCTAACTTATGATTTTATTTATTTGGGTCTTTTCTCTGTTCATACGTCTGGCTAGAGGTTTATCAATTTTACTAATGTTTTTAAAGAAACAGCTCCTAGTTTCTTTGATCCATTCTATTTTTTTAAGTTCCTATATCAATTATTTCTGCTCTAATCTTTATTATTTCCTTCCTTCTACTGACTTTAGGCTTCATTTGTTATTCTTTTTCTAGCTCATTTAGGTGTAAGATTAGGCTGTTTGTGAGTTTTTTGTTTTTTGTTTTTTGTTTTGCTTCTTGAAGTATACTTGTATTGCTATATACTTTCCTCTTAGAACTGCTTTTACTATATCCCAAGGATTTTAGACTATAATGTTTTCATTTTCATTTATTTCCAAGTATTTTTAAAATTTCTTCTTTGATTTCCTGGTTAATTCATTCATTGTTTAGTAGTATGTTATTTAACCTTCATATATTTGTGGACTTTCCAAATTTTTTCTTGTGGTTGACTCCTAGTTTCATAACCTTGTGGTCAGAAATGGTGCATGGTATGATTTCAATCTTTTTATATTTGTTGAGGCCTGTTTTGTGACTAATATATTATCTATTCTGGAGAATGTTCCATCTGTACTTGGAAACGATGTGTGTTCTGCTTTTTTAGAATCGGATGTTCTGAATATATCTGTTAAGTGCATTTGTTCCAGGGTATCATTCAAAGCCATTGTTCCCTTGTTTATTTTCTGTTTAGATATCCTGTCCATTGATGTGAGTAGGGCGTTAAAGTCCTCTCCTATTATTGTGCTATTATCAATTAGTTCCTTCATGTTTGCTATTGTTTTATATATTTGGGTTCTCCCATGTTAGGTGTATACATATTTACAATTGTTAGATTTTCTCGTTGGATTGTCCCTTTATGATTATATAGTGTCCTTCTTTGTCTCATTACAGTGTTTATTTTAAAGTCCAGTTTTTCTGATATAAGTATTGCTACTCAGGCTTTCCTTTGACATCCATTTACATGATGTGTTTCTCCACTTCCTCACTTTCAACATGTAGATGTCTTTAGATCCAATATGAGTCTCTTGTTGGCAACATAGAGATAGATCTGGTTCTTTTATCCAGTCTGACACCTATGTCTTTTGATTAGAGTGTTTCATTCTTTTACATCCAAAAATAATTATTCATAGATATGTATTTATTGCCATTTTATTGTTTTGTCATTGTTTCTAGAGATTTTCTCTGATCTGTTCTTTTGGAGAAGAGACTTTTGGTCTCTCCTTTCTACTCAAAGAGTTCCCTTTAATATTTTTTGCACAGCTGGTTTAGCGGTCACGAACTCTTTAGTTTTTGTTCACATGCAAAATTCTATAGTCTATCTGAATGATAGTTTTGCTGCATAGAATATTCTTGGCTACAGATTTTTTTTTTTTCCCATTCAGCACTTTGAATATATCATGCTACTCTCTTCCGGCTTGTCTAGGTTCTGTTGATAAATATTCAGCTAGCCTTATGGGTTTTTCCTTGTAAGTTAATGACTTCTTTTGTCTTGCTGCTTTTAAGACTTTTTATTACAATATTTTGCTAATTTAATTACCATATGTCCTGGTTTGGACTGCTTTTATTGATTTTGATGGGAGTTCTCTGTGCCTCCTGGGTCAAGATGTCTTTCCTTTCCCAGATTAGGGAAATTTTCTGCTATTATATCATGAAATAAATTTTCTGACACTTTGCTCTCTTTTTCTGGGACTTCTAAAATAAAATATTTTTTTAATGTTTGAAGGAGTCAAACTAATTTCTTTCTCATGTTGCATAATTCTCTATTTAGCTCAGCTTCATTATTTTCCATTATTTTGTTTCCTAGGTCAGTACTTTGTCCCTTTGTTCCTTCCAGCATGCTGTCCATAGCATCAAACCTGTTTCCACTCTCCTTTATTGCATTTTTTATCTTTGATTCTTTTTTTAACTTTTATCTCTGTGGTAAGGGTGTTACTAATGTCTTCTTTTCTCAAGCCCATTGAGTATCCTTATGATTGTTGCTTTAATTAATTAATTATTTATTTTATGATGCTTTAAATTTCCCATCAAGCGTGTTACTTACATCTATTATGCTTAGCTCTTTGGCAGTGGCCTTATCTAGTTTTCATTTGAATAAATTCCTCTGTCTTAGCATTGTCTAAGTCCCTGCCTTCTTTTCTTTGTTAGGAAAGCCAGTGATGTCTCCTGCTCCTGAAAAAAATGGCCTTATGAAGAAAGGTCATATAGTGCCCAGGGCCTGGTGCTTCAGGGAGTATCCCCAATGTGTATGCTCAACTATTATATTTTGGCTGCTCCATCCTTCAGGCCAGTTGTCTGCAGAAGCTCTTCTTGCCTGCTGTGGACAGTGTTTGCTCCCTGGCCTGAAGTGGCAAGTTTAGTTAAAGGTGTGCTCTGATCTGCTTGTGAAAGAATTCCATCAGAACTGAGGTTCTGCAGAACTCTCTGTTTGGGTGATGTGGTGTGGGTAGAGGTTTGTGCTGGACTTCTGTGGGACGGCCCCATTGCTCTGAGACAGGGGCAAATTTGAGAAGGGTAGTCCTCCCAGAGTGCAGAGCTCTCGGGCTTGGTGTAGGCAGTTAGGCAGGTAGTGTCAGGGGTGAGCTGAGAAAAGAATAGGGGACATGCTCTAAGAAGAGTGAATAATCCCCCATAATTGTGCCCCAAGAATTTTTCAGTTCACTATTTCCCTACCATGTACCCCTAGGTTGTTTACCTATCTCTCTCCAGTAGCACAGTGCCCTCAGGGCTCTATCCTAACCAACCCCAATTAAAACTACAGGCGTTAAGCCCCACTGATTATGAAATTCAGCCCCTTTCATTTTCCAAACCAATGACTTTGGGGAAGCTTCTCTTTGTGTGTTCCCCTGTGTGCACCTCTTTCTTTTGCCCCTCTCTGCAACCATGGCTCCCTACCCTCCACAGCACCTGCAAACTGCTTCTCCCCTAAACCCTGTCTCTGTACTTCCTAACTTCATTGAAGTGGTCCCTTCTATACCTTTAGTTGTGAAGTTTGTTCTGTCCGTCTTCAGGTTAATTTCTGGGGTGTTTAGGATGATTTGTTAGTTATCTAGTTGTATCCATGGGACAAGATGACCCTAGTGTCTTCCTACTCCCCTGCCATCTTCCTCTAAGAATGTGTTATTATTTTCAAGGGATACTCAAGAAGCATAATATAAAAGAGCCCTCTGAGTCTTCAGAATATTTAGAATGAAGGGGAAAGCCATGATTGTCCTTAAAAGAAGATCAAGCATTTGCAAAGGGCAGTCTGGGACTATATTCAGTAGTAGAATATGGCATTGGAAATAAAATAGAACCACGAATTAGAATAAAAAATGAAATTTCAATTGTTGCAATTTGAGAGTAAGTGAAGAAAAAAAAACAAGGGAGAAATTACATGAGGTCATGTATAAGGCAATGACAAGGACTAAATACTCATGAGGACCCAAGACAGAGGGATTATAGATAAATGCCATCATAAAAGGATGAATGTGGATGTAATGTGAAAGAAGGAATCCTATAAGTTCTATAATACAAACATTTAAATTAATTAGTTTAGCAATTATAAAAAAGTAATTATCATACAATCAAATAATCTAATGATATTGAGAATAATTGTACATCATATCCAAAGACTATGTGCGGTGTTTAGAATTGATTTTACTCTAATTGTTCTTAAAAACAGTGTGCTAAATGTACTTTCTTTGAACTTTAAGAGGGGAGTGTCTTTGTGACAGGAGTAGGTACTTCTCTCACAAAAGTGGATCCCAATCAATGGTCAATTATAGACCAGTAAGTGAGCCAAATATTGTGGGTGAAACATAAGCAATATGCTTTATCTGCCTTCAGGAAACTTGTGATTCAACAAAGTCAGATGGGCATGTACATATACAGACCTCCAAAATAATGTATTCATGCTAAAATCAAAGTTAGGGATCTTGATTGAGTTGCAGTATTTTAGTATTTAAGAATAGGTAATGCAGAGGTGAGAAATAAAAGAAAAAAGAATCATGATAATTAATATCAGATCTATAATGATACAGAAAGGAATGTTGCTCTGAGTCTGGAAAGATTTCTATGGAATTCTGAAAGGCAAAATATTCCTGAGTAGGTTCAAACATGCTCAGAATTTGATTCTTGGCAAGGTGCACCTTTCTGAAAACAAGGCCTCCTTGAAGAACATCAGCTCCATACACCTTTAAGCCCACCCACTGCAGAAGTGAGAAAAAGAAGTTGAAGACCATAGATTCTAATATCCTTTATCAGCCTTTACCCTGAAACCTCAACACAGAAATTAATACAAGTGGCATATGATGTGATAGATGATTATTCGGCAAATATTTACTTCCCTCCCTATCTCCCTCTATCTCACAGCAATTTCTGTACTCCCTCCCACTCTCCCCAACATTGAGAATGACCACATGATTGCTTGACATAAGAAAAGTGAGCAAACATGAGTGTGTACTGGATTGCTTTCATGTTTGGCATCCCTCTTGCCCTCTTGCCCTCTGCTAGGAAAAGTTCATACCTGGTTCCCAAATTGAGATATGAGTGGAGGTTACCTGACACCAACTTGCAAACTGAAGCAAAGCTACCCAGTTATCCAAATATGCCTAAAAAACCGTTTTTTTTTTTTCATATAAGCCATTGAGATTTGTTTTTTGTTGAATGTTTTTTGTTGTTACTATACATTGTTATATTAGAAACCTTATGAAAACATCTGCTATCGCAAAAATATTAACTCTTGTCACAACAAAAATGTATGATCAACCACCACAAAACTTAGCAACTTAAAATAATAGTCATTTATTCTCGTGAGCCTATGGGTCTGTTGAAAGAGTTCTGTTGATCTAGATTAGGCTTGGTTGGATGATTGAGCTTCAGGTTGCGGCAGCTAAGCAGTTTTTATCGCTCCAGTTTTATTGCTCCTAGCACTAGCTAGACTGGCACTGCTGCACATGTGTTTATTCTGGGGCCTCAACTGATGGGGCACCAGTTACCCAAGGGATGGATGTAAGAATCAATTTATTCCAGAAAGTACTGGGCAGATTAAAGATAAGATTTTTCTCTCCACATTGGGGATGAATGTCAGGTTCTCAAAATAACTGTTAAAAGAGATCCAGTAATATTTGCCACTTTCAGTAAAACAACTTCCTATACAATTTTTTTTTCAAGAGTTAATATTCTCATGTTGATGGCAGACATGCAAGAGGGCAACCAGAAATTTCTTAGTTTCTTAAGAAGCTTCTTAAGGCCTAGTTGCACCATATGCCATTGACCAAAACAGGCCAAATAGCTAAGCCCAAGCCCATGAAGACTCCATAAAAATGATGTGAACCCAGTAGGAGCAAATAGGGTCAATTATTTAATCTCCTATTATATGTATCTTGATAGTATTTTATTACAGGACACGTTTGAAGTCTTAGAATTTCTGGGAATAAGACTTAGAATCTTTATTTAACATTCTTCCTCCACCCCACCACAAATAATTCTAATGCAGAAAATCATAAAAATTCTATTTCCTATGAGCTTACAAAACAATTCTGTGTTCATCTGTGATATCCATTACTTTTTTCCTTTCTTGCTTGTCACTTTTAGTGCAGCCTGTCATTCACCACTGCCAATCAGCCTACTTTTCTCAGTGCTCACCATAAGACTGCTAATCTCAGTGCCAGTGATGTCATATCCTGATGCTCTTAAAACTTAAGGTGGGGCAGCCCGGGTAGCTTAGCAGTTTAGCACCGCCTTCAGCGCAGGACCTGATCCTGGAGACCTAGGATCGAGTCCCACATCAGGCTCCCTGCATGGAGCCTGCTTCTCCCTCTCCCTCTGCCTCTGCCTCTGCCTCTGCCTCTGCCTCTGCCTCTGCCTCTGCCTCTGTCTCTGCCTCCGTCTCTGTCTCTGTCTCTGTGTGTCTCATAAATAAATAAATAAAATAAAATAATAAAACAAAACAAAAAACTAAAGGTGTAGTCCTGTGGTCTCTGGAGTACTCTGTGGAAATATATTTCAACATACATTGAAAAGTTCTAGATGGTATCTTGAAAAAATATAATAAAACTTTAATGAAAGATATTTTATTATTTGATATTTGTATAAAATTATTTCTGTATGCCTTAACCAGAAATAAATTTTAGAAATGTAAGAACAAATGTTTGATCTTCTACTATACAGAATATATAATCATTTCTAGTTTTCCTAATGATATCTAGAGAAGGAATCTCTACAACCTCTCAGTTAACAGATCTTTGATTAAGCATTTGAAAATAATTAATGACAACTATTTGGATTTTAATTTAAGCTCACATTCTTTTAGTTGCTGCACTTTTTAGAACTGCAAGAACTTGACAGAAATGCTTCGAATATAGTAAAGATTTATTGAAATCCCTTATTGATGTCTTCATTAGAATAATTAATTCAAATCTTTAAGATTTCCTAAGGAGTAGCTGAAGAGAATGTTGTTAATGATATTCTTTAAAAAGTGCAAAAAAGTAAAATAAAGTCAAGTATCTGAATACCTGTATGGTTGTATATTGTAGCTAAATCTCTTAATAATTTAGTATTTTGTAATGGGTACAATATTTTTAAGCATGAAAAAATACTCTCATTTATGTACTTATTCCATTCAACATACTTTCATACACACACACACACACACACACACACACGGCAAAAGATTATATATAGTGAAGTTTCCAATTCCCTTCCTGGTTAATCGCTCTAAAATGGAGTTCCTTTGTCATTTCCAGTGCTTAAATAGCTTCTCAACCCATACTTTATTGCTGAACTACACAAGAACAATTTGGATTGCATTGTTAAATTCTTCACAGTGTGGAATGACTTTCCAATAATCACAATATTTTTTTCCTTTTTAGAACTGTTTTGAACTAATGCTTTTCTTATTTTTAATCCTGTATTAATCCACTTAAGAATCTGTAGCTGAAATCCAATTTTGATGTATATGATAGTAATTTTTATGCATATTCACCAAATCTACAACAATAAAAACAGCACATCATCCAATTACATGTTCTATTGTCTTGTTAGACTCTATATATCATCTGCTTATTTCAACAAGTAAGCTTATTCTCATTATATACTTGCAATTATTTTTAGTGGCAATCAACCTATACTGAATTGCAATTGCACACCCTTCAGTCTCACCAAGACTATACACTACTTCAGTTAAAATTAGACAATTTCTTCTCTATAATTTTGGTTAAGTTCATATGTGCCTCAATTCTGAATTTTCTGAATACTCATAAATTAATTTTGCACTTCACTCTATATCCAAAAGCTTTAGTTAGATTGAATAATCAAAATGCATACAGTTATCACTTGCTGATAAATGTCACAGAAATGATATATTTACCTATGTAAACAAAATGACTTCAAAAGCAGAAAAGGCTCATTTTGCAAATTCTGACTTTTAGAACTCCAATTAAAATTATATGATTGCATTTTTTTCATATCCAACTGTGTTCACCTTAAGTTTTCCCAACTAGTGCATTTTACTGAAGCACTTTATTTTAACATTGAATGTTCAAATGATCTAATTTTTTTTGCTACTATAGGACTTGGCAACTTCTAACATTTCTAACTCTAACATAATTCACTATTAGATAGTTTTGTGTAATTGGTATACTTGTAAAATGTCTGTGTTGTTACTTACAGTGAGGAAACTCCATGTAACATAGATTAGCGAGAGTTGCCTGCAAAGATAGTGACTCTTCCCTCAAATTCAGGGTCTCTATATTATCAGTAAATCAAGGTGTCTGGGATTATCAAAACTGATCTGTCGCAGAAGAAATTTTCGTATTGCCTTAAGAAACATTTTGGAACTAGACTGTTTTTCAGTTCTATCACCCGGCACTACCATTCCCCCCTTTATTTAATTGTCTCTGCCTCTAACATCTTTCTTGGATCTTATTCTGTCTGAACTGGAGTCACCAGTGAGAATAATAACCTTTGGAAGCAATCATTTAGACATCCCAGCAATATTTCTTAAGAATGAAAAAAAGAAAATTCATTCTTGAATGTTATATATTTTACAGTAGAAAATTATAATTTTCTTCAGGGCACTACCAAAGTTTTTTTTTTTTTTTCCTAAGAAGATGACCATAGATTTAAAAAATCACTTTTATATATGCCACTGACATAATTCCATCTCCTGTCCTCACATTTGGAAGAGGAAATTCAGTTAGTGTCCTGCTTTATAGGCTTGAAAAACCGTGAGTTACCAGAAGTAAAGTTCAGAACACATAAGAATGCAGCGTATCAGAGAGAACAAGGATAGATGTCAGAACGCCTCTTTGACTTATACTCTGTGTGAAACAGGAACTTATAGGGGGGTTGGATCTCGGGAATTGACCTAATTTGAAGTTTCAACTTTCAGAGAATCTCTTTGACTGCTGTATGGTGAAGAGACTATATGATGAACCTAGCAGAAGCAGGGAGAGCATCAGTCTGGGTCCAGTGAGGAGATTGAAAGGACACAGGAATTTAAACAGTGTAAGTTTAATATAAAGAATTATTACCTCTGAATCAGTGATAGAAGAGTAAATATAATGAGGTAAAGAGAACTTCAAAGGGTAAGGGCTAATGGAGCAGACCTAAGGAAGAACAAACTTAGATGGAGGGTGCCCTCCACTCAAAAGGAAGTCAGACCTCATAGAAGTGGTTGTATAGTCAAGAATTTCACAGGGTTGTAAAGACAGGACTGGTTTACAGTCACTGGGCAAGAAGCCACCCTCTGGGGTACAAACAAGCTAAGACTGATGGGCAGGCATGCGAAGGGAGTTGTGCAGTTGTGGGTGTAAAGCCTGGAACTTGAAGTCTGCATATTGGAAGGCAGCAGGAAGGTGGTCAACCCAGAAAAGAGTATCTAGGGCACATTGCTGGGAACAGCACCAGCAAATATCTTTATACCCCCACACCACTGGCAGAGCATGTGACAGTAGTATTTTGTGAAAACACAATACAAAAAAATAGAGGGAGCCCCTTTTCTACTGCAATGTCCCTCCAACATCCTCTACTAACAGAGCTTCTTTCTATGTTCATTATAAAGGAGAAATGCCTAAAAAGTCCCATGTACTATCACAGTTTAGGTACTGAAGGGTTGATTTGGAGCTGAAATACAATACATTTATAACTGTTTCAAGCCCTTGGGATAATTGAAATAATCTTAGGAAAGGGCAGATGTTGGCTAGGGCCATGACAGTAACGACGCCAGTGACATGAGACAGTTTGATTATGTATATGTTTTGAAAGTAGAGCTAACAGATTTGCTGATGTAGGAGGCAAAAGAAAAAAAAAAGGAAGTATTTTTGATCTGATAAACTGGAATGAGTTTGTTTCACAGTGTAGAGATGATTACAGAAGAAATATGTTTGGGGTAATGTGTTTAGACATGTTGGTTGTGAGGTACTTAATATACATACAGATCAAAGGTTTGAACAGGTAGTTGTCTAGAAGTCAGTAGGTCAGGAAAAAGGTTTGAACTGGATATGAAAATATGCATATCAGCAAAAACAAAGGATATTTAAAGGCATGAGATGGAATGACATAATAAAAGGTCATGTGTAAGTAGAAAAGAGAATAGATACCAGGACCTAGCCTGGAAACAGTCACATTTTAGAAGTGGAGAGGATGAGTCAAAAGACTTGGGAGAAATGTGGTAAGATTGCACAGCAACACTAAGGATGAATTGTCTTGAGCTTAAAAATGGAATAAAAAGTCAAAATAGTACAGTGTTTTTTTCTGGCCACATTCAGCTGTTCTTCTGCAGAGGCAGAAATAGCCTTTGATGTAAGAGTAATATTAATCAGACAAGATGGTAATCTTTGCATATTAAGTGATGTCAAAGGTTGAGCATTTCCTAGTTTAAAGTATCTGCCTTTAGTGTTACTGTTTTTGCTTCCACTCATCTTCTAAAGAAATGGCTTCGATTTCTCATTTTCCACCCCTCTTAATAGTTACAAAGAAAAAATAGTTACAAAGAAATCTCCTTGTGTATAAGAGATAATTATTGCTGAAAACTTCAAAAACATGGAAAATACTATTTGTAGAAGAGAGGCATTTACGTATATAAATGAGATCAATTATGATTTTTCAACAATGGGAAGGAACGCCTGGGTGGCTCAGTGGTTCAGCGTCTGCCTTTGGGTCAGGGTGTGATCCTGGGTCTGGGGATCGGAGTCCCACATCTGGCTCCCTGCATGGAGCCTGCTTCTCCCTCTGCCCATGTCTCTGCCCCTCTCTTTGTGTCTGTCATAAATAAATAAATAAAATATTTTTAAAAAATAGGGAAAGATTTGGAAATGCAGCCATAATTTCTGATGCTTTGAAAGAGTACTGCGATTCTGTTTGCCACGCCCACGCCTCACTCTACCCCCACAATAACTAATGCATTAACTAACCTGTTCTGTACTCAAAGTTGTCTTCTGTAGACTGTATTGCTTAGTTTCCTTGTCCTAATTAATAAAATGTGGAACTAGCTAATATTTTTAAATTAAATGTTATTATTAATGCATACTTATAAACTTATGGGTCAAAAAAAATAAAAATAAATAAAAATAGACTTCTGGGTCAGGACAATTGAGTGCTAGCTAAGAAATTATAATTGATGCAGCATTTGAACATCAATAAATTTGGAACTAGATATTGAATATCTAGTAAGTACAGTGGACCTGAATAGGTATTTTCAAATGTGATTTAAATGTATCTTTGTCAAGGAATAACACAAAATAGAGTGGTTGAAATGCATTTGCAAATATTAAAATACAATGCAAAGTTAAGCATGACACAGTTTATAATCAAGAATAAAGATAAGCTCAGAGAAAACACTTAGCAATTATAAATAATTAGGTTAATATGATTGGCATGGAAATGATGGAATTAGACTAGTCTATTAAAGAATGCAGACAATTTCAGTAGTTAAGAAAAAAGATTAAGCAGTTTGGAGGAGGAAGAACCACCCTTAACAAAGGCATAGATCATGCAAATCATGTATTATTTACTGAATAATGAGTATTCTAAATCAATTTAAGTTTGAAAATGAGGGACTGTATTGGAATATGGATTTATGAATAAAGTTAAGCTGGAAGAAAAGGAGTGCACTTCAAAAGAGTTTGGAAAATTAGTTTAGGACTGGTTGTTAAAGGACCATATAGAGAAACTTTATTTTTTGTGGATTTTAGCACAGGACAGACTTGATAAAAATAAGAGAAATGAAAGTAAAGAAAGATTATTGGAAAGCTTTGAAGTAGTTCAAGAAACAGATATTAAGGGCTGGTCCCTGATACAAAGCAGTTAAAATGGGCATTTAAGAAATAGTGTAGAATCTAAATTGATTTATCACTCAGTGTAGGAGAGGAGAGAAATGAGGGATAGAAGATTTTCTTAAATTTCTAGTTGATGCAACTGAAGAATAATAATGCCTTTTACAACTCCCTTATTAAATATTTAATTTTATTTTTTTTCTCAAATTGTAGCTAGTATTTCTGGTTTTCTTCTTCTGCTTTTATTTCTCTTCTACTATGAAAAAGAAAGCTTCATGAAGAAACGGGCCTTGTTTCTTAGAATCTCCGCTGCATTCCCAGCACTTAACATTGCATCTGGCATATACAACTCATTTCACAAATATATATTTGTTTGTTTGTTTGTTTATATTTATATATTTGTTAAATAAATAAATAGATGGAAATGAAACTAATGTGAATATACTTCTGAGAAGGACAAGATTTTGTGGATAACCTTAGGAGTTTGGTATTTGATACACCAAATTTAAAATATTGGATCATTCATACAGAGATGTCCTATATATTCCTTTATCCTGTATTTATTGATTATTCAACAAAATATTATTCAGCATTTACTGTATGCCAGACACTATTTCAACACTGGAGATAGAAATTGTGAACAGAAGAAACCTCAAAAATTCTTATCATTAAGGGATTTGTATTCTAATGTTTCTATATTCCAAATTATTTTTCTCTTTCACTTTATAATGGTATACAAAATACATTTTAATTTATTCCAGATTTTTAAAAAATTCTCATCTTGGTCCCATATCTTTCTTAACTATTGTTCCATTTCTCTTTATCCTTTTATAGAACTCTCAAAGGCATTTTCTGTATGCTCTCTACAAGAATTATCTACTGCTGCATAACAAAACAGACCATAACATAGTGACATAAAAGAACATTTGTTTTTATCATAAGCCAACAGTCATCTAGGAATTTTTGCTGATCTTGCTTGGGCTCATTCATGCTTCTCCGGTGAGCTGATAAATCTGCTGGCATATCCAGAATGGCCTCATCTGTGCAAGGTACTTGTATACCAAGCCAAAGTGTGCCAAGCCTCTTTAAATATCATCAAAAGTTGCACAGTGTCACTTTTCTCACCTTCTGCTGGTCAGCAAGCCCAGAATCAAAGGGTTGCAATATGGTTCTGTGTCTTTATGGGAAGACCTGAAAATTTACATTTCAAAGAAATAAGAATTCACGGAAGAGAATATTACAGCATTTTTCAAAAAATCTACCATATCCTTTCATTGTGCAGAGAGTGAAATAGATTCCACATCACATGGCATGAGTTAACGAATGGTTTTTACTGAGGAAAGGGAAATTTACAAGACTAAATTCAGCCAAAGAAGGGAAGGCCACTTTGCATTAGGCACCCATCATTCCACAGAACCATGCTGGGACCTGGCTCAGTTTTCTTGTCTACAGGGTAGATCTGTGTTTCAGTGGATAAACATGATCTTCTGCTATTTTATCTTTTGACCTAAGAAAGTTGCCTTATCTGTGGGGAAATAGACAATTTCAGTGTGATTGAATTAGAGTTTCAGTTATTTGTGGAATTCTAGTTGGGCTCAATAGATGATAAAGTCCTCCTCGTGGGAAAAATACTGACATTCTTTCGGTGCAGCAGGCAATATGGAATAAGCAGAGTATCATTTTGGGAAATCCTATGCCTTGTAGCACACTCCTATTCTTTCTTGGCTGAACCCATTAGTTGTTTATCCCCACTTAATGGTCAAATAGTCAGTAACTTTCCCATTACCAACTCCCATGATCCATTCTTAATCTTCATCTTAATTGGAGTATGAATATAGCTTGACATAACAGATCAATCATTTCTCCATTAAAAAAACAAAAATGAAACAAAAATGAACTTCACCTGCATTTTAAGTCACTGCTTTCTGCTGGTTTTCCTCCTTACTAACTGGGTGTACTTTCTAAGTTTCATATTTTCAGTTCAAATTCTATAAACATTAGAGAGACCTGAGTGGGATATCTTGTCTAGAACACAGATGCTTTTATTTTATGCTATTTATTCCCACTCTTTTATAATCATCAAGTCTCAAGGCTTGATATAATACATAATATAATAGGATATAATATTATATAAATATATAAATATCCTCTATACTCTGACAGTCACATTTGTATCTCTAGACCTGACTTTTCATCCATAATTCTTATGCTGCCTTTTGGATATATTTACTTGGATATAAAATGGGCATCTCAAACTTAAATCCTCAAAACAAAACTTCTGATTTTTCCCAAAATGTTTTCTCTCCTCTCTTACTAAATGGCACTTATTCCAGTTACCTAAAGCAAAATAAAACCTGACTCTCACTCAAACCACTTACTCAATACATCAGCAAATTCAATGTGTTTAACCTTCAAAATATACCTTGAAATCATTATTTTTAACCATTTGAATATTACCATGCTGGGTCAGGCCATCCTCATCATTTGCCTGAGTTAAGGCCACAAATTTTTATCTCATCTCCTTGCTTTGTCTTTTGTCTCCTTGTATTCCGTTGTGCACACAGCAAGACTATTATTGGATCATGCTACTCATCCTTCTCAAAATAACCTCTCACTCATGAATCACTCAGAGAAAGAGCCAACATTCTTAAGTATATTTATATTTAATATAATATAACCCACCCATTCCCAAATTAATTGCTGTAAGCATTCACTTCTCTCCACCTTGATGACTGTATTTCAGTTACATTGGCCTCCTTGGTATTTTTTAAAACAGGAATATTCCAAACATGTCTCCAACTCAAGGACTTTACATACCCTATTTTCTCTTCTAGAAATGTTCTTTCTCTAGATATCCACATATTCCACACTTCTCAAGCTTTGTAATTTTCTCAGCAACTTTCTATACAAACTAGAAATTCAGCTCCCTAAGCCCAAGTGCTCCCTGCTTTCTGACATTGCTTTTTCTTCAAATATAGTATTTCCATATAATATGTGTATTTTTTTCATTTGCTTGGTTTTGTGTCATTTATTAGACTGCTAGTTCCTTGTGGCCAAGATTGTAGACAATTTTGTTCACTACAATATCCCACATTACCTGACACAAAGTAGATGTTCAGTAGTTTCTCAAGGAATGAATTGCCAAAGAATCATGTAAGAACTTATTTGAAAAGTATATTACTCTCCTATCCAAGAAAAAGTCTCCCTTTACATTTTACTATCATGGATTTGTTTGTTTATTTTGGAGTTATACACTCTATAGCTTGCTCTGCTCTAACACTGATCTTTCTCACAATTTCATTCCCAACTGATTATTAAATATCTCTACCTATTTATGTTACCTTTATCTCACACTTGTGTCTATAACTGAATTCTTCACCTTCTATTTCAAGGAGTTATTTAACTTATTTTTATGTTAATGTTATCATCATTCTCAAATTTTAAAATATTATTTACCCTCCTCTTATTGTAATATTTATGCGACTTTCTTTCATTTTATGCTGAAAATTTCATAAGGGCAATGCGTATCAAATTCCTTTTGGCTTGCTTCAGAATTCTTAACATATTGACTTACAGAGAGAATATATTCAATAAATATTTAAGGAACACACAATATTATAGATAAATTATGAATTCTTACTATAGATAGTTTCTCTGTTTTTGTCTACACATCATTACAGAAGCTAAACTAACAAAGTACTATATTGCAAAGGGAATCAATGAATATATAAATATATAATAGAGACTGGAAGAGATAAAATATCTCAAATTCCTGGTTCACTGAAGTTATGTTAACTTCTCTATTTTCCCCCTCTTAATTCTATATTATTATGAAGTCTGACCACAAATACTATATAGTCTCTCTTATATCTTGATTGGACAAATAGAAGGACTGTTTTTACTCAGACTAGAGTCAGTTCAAAAGCCTAGAATCGACAGTGACAGAGTAGCCTCTCTCAAAAATTCTTCCCTCAGTCCACAATAATATTCAACTAAACTATTGCAATTCTAGTGGAGTATATACCAACCTTTAGGAGCCAGCTCGTGAAAAAAATAGCTAAAGGAAGATGTGAAATGCACCCCCCAACCCCCACCCCACTGTCTCATACCTGGAATGGAGCTGTTCTGTGCTTTTACCCCAGGTGTCCTTTATGGAAGGACAGATCTCAAAGCAGAGATGCCTCTAAAGCTGACTTTGTTCTCCAGAGTCTCATTAAAAAGAGAACGCCTGCCAAAATTTAGCCACATGTGGATGCCAACTTTGTTTTTCAGAATAATGAAGGTTCCATTGAATAGCAGTGTAAATCAATCAGTATATTTTAAACCAGTCAACACATAGCTATCTACATCCTCTTTAGGAGTAGAATGAGTCTAGAGTAGAGGGAACAGTGACTTTCTATTAAATACATTATCAAACAGAGTTGTTTTCATCTTAGATTTACCATGAATAAACTGTATTTCCATTACTTTCTTCATATGCTTTTATTTATTCCTCATTATAAAACTATGAAATGGCTATTATGATAATTTTGCTTAAAAGTTTATTTTTTCAAAGTCACATATATGTAATTGCTGTAGCCAACGCTCCATCCCATGTCCTACAGCCTCTGCAGTTTTTGCTATTGACCACTACTGAATATGTTGGAAGTATTTGAAATACTGTAGTCAGTTATTTCTTCAGTCAACAAATATTTTATAATACTCAAGGTATTTCAGTATGGCAGATCTACACATAAAATGTTGTTCTTGACCTCTGAAAGTTTACAATCTATTAAAGAGGATATGTGATTCTTCCTTTTTTAATGACTGCTTTCCTCTAACACATTTAAATATTTGAAAACAATTTGTTCTCCTGAGTAGTTTACTATTTCTTTCCCCAATCTACAAATTTGATTACCCTGTGGATTTACTTGGCAAGTTCTGTTTTTCACAGATGGCATAGCTGCTTTCAAATTATCACAAATTCTTATTTGAGTAGTTCAAATGAATGAGGTATTATTTTAATGTGCAGATTTGGATTTGGAGTTTAGAAGAAAATGTGTGTTTAAATGTGCATAGATGTATGTTACTAAGTAATTTAATATAGTCTCATAAATCCAACGTTAAGTTATATATTGAAGAGTCCCAAATATTTATCATTAATCCAATGTTAAGTTATATATTGAAGAGTCCCAAATATTTATCATTAACCCTTCCTACCACATAGATTCTAACTATATTTCTAAATATACACCTTGGTATAGATGTCCTAGGATACTCAATTTCAGCAGGTCTTGAATTATTTTTTTTCCCTTTCCACATATACTTTTTCTTGACTTTTCTATTTCTGCCATCCTTCTTCCTGACATCTAAAATCAAAACATATGTTCATCCAAATCAATCCTTCACTTTTGACCTTATTTTACATACAAGCAGTCAACTCCTTCTTGGACTCCCTTGCTCTCTTTTTATGCCAACCCCTCACAGTCCATCTTGTCAAATGCCAACAGATCAGCCCTTCTAAAATATCACATTATACCCCTTCCTTGCTGAAATGTTTCAGTGACACCCTACTGCTTAAAAACTATAAATTCTGAATAGAGTTCCTGAAGTTCCTCCCTGGCTCGCTTTCTCTGGTTTTAGAAATACACTGACCTATCCTCATAGATATAATCTACCCTACAACTAAATAAATGACTTCCATTTCTTTTAACATCTTTTGGGCTTCATCATCTCTGACTAGTGATAGGTGTCCACTTATGATCTTGTCTTTGATTCAAAATCTCACTCCTTCAAAGCCCAACCCAAATCATGTGAAATATAGAGGTATGAACTCTTTCTTCCTGGAACCTCATGGTACTTAGTGGTAACAGTACTCTTCTACTACAAATCATGCTGCCTTTTATAGCAATTCCTGAGCACATCACCATTATTTTACTATAAGTTCATTATAAAATATTTTATACACTTTTATATCCTTCCCAGTTCCCAAATGAGAATATCCCATCTAGTAAGTATAATGATACTTAATAAGTATATGAATAAATATACATCATATATAATTGTGATGATGGTTAAAATATGTGACTCTTTGTTGAGAAACAAACCCCGGCTCTGCTTATTCAACAGTAAATTATGTCAAGCAATGAGTCCTTAAAAATGATCCTTAATGAGAATCAGCCTGAAGTAAAGTTCTACATGAAACTGCTAATGACCTCTCATGTGTGCATATTAGGGGAAAAACATGATTCTAATAACTTCACCACTACAACATGACATTTGGAGTGGGAGAGTAAGCCATAATGTTTACAGTCTCTCAAAAAAAAAAAAAAGTGAGAAAAGCTCTTATCTTACAAAAGCAGGAATCCACAAGGAAGGCAGTGGGCAAAAATGAAAGCTGCTCAGCAACCTGCTGGGCCAGTAGGAACCTAGGTGCCAATCACTTAATGTGATTAGATGGAGACTTTCTTCAATGCTGTGGGTGAGAGCTGGTACCCAAAAGATGATATATCAAAGAGAAAGAAAATAAATTTTATATTAATCAATGGTACTAGTCAGATTCTGAAAACTAAATATCTCTCCCTAATTCTGCATCATTAATGGAGAATTGGAGATTAAAAAGATATATGATCTGTTTTAATAAAACATGTGATGAGTATACAAATAGGCAGGAACATATACTCTAATGAACATCAAAAATTAGTAAACTAAAGCAGAACAGGATGACTTCTGCTGGAGGAGCGTACATCGAATACTCAAAATTATAATACAAACTGCCAAATAGGAAACAAGTACTGGTTAATATCTGACACATTTCTTCATACCCTGTGTTAGTTCTTTTATCAAAGAAGAGCGTTAGATTTAGTTTATACTTCAAAATCCTTCTAAATTTTGCCATAAAAATATGTTTAGTAAGATACTGGTCTTGAGAGAGGATCGTGGCCATAAATACAATTGCATATTTCAAGGTAAAGAAAGTATAACTTGTAGCTCTCTGATATGGAGTCTAGTCATATACTGTACCCCATATAGAAGATTACTCATACTAGTTTTTTGTGTCTCAGTTCCATTTTCTATACATAAAAAAAGAGAAAACTAGTAAAATATATCCTGCCTCATAAAATATAGGAAGGATTTCAATTTGGATTGAGTTAGCAATGTCATTGGTGATAAAAGGGAACATTCAAGGAAAGGGGAAAGGACATCTTGTGCCTGCTGGGTATGCAGTTAGCTTGAGAGCTTGAGGTATGAAGAAATAAAAGTTAGGGTTCAACAAGAACAGAGAGCTAGTTGTGCTAAGGAATTCCTTACTAACTTCTGTAACTAAACTAGTTTTTCCTACTCAAAACTCAAGTTTAACTAAAGGGTACATTGGAAAAATGATGCTATAGTGGAAAACTGCATTCTTTAGATATTAAAGAATATGTCCCAGGATTGTCAGACCACAATAATCTTAGAGAAGCTGTTTTTTCCCCATATTTATTTAGAAATAATTGGCATACATCTTTGTTTAAGTTTAAGGCATACAGCAGGATGGTTTGATTTATATACGTTGTGAAATGATTATCATACATTCAACTAACATGCATTGTCATATAGATACAGTAAAATGAAAAAGAAAAAAAAGGAAAAAAATTCTTGTGATGAGAACTCAGAATACTCTCAACATTTTTCTAGGATGTCATACAGCAGTGTTAACTTTAGTCATCATGTACATTATATCTCTAGTACTTATTTATTTTTTAAAAGATTTCTGTATTTATTTTAGAGAGAGTGAGAGGGGGAGGAGAGGCAGAGGCAGAAGAAGAAAGACTTTTAAGCAGGCTCCATCCCCAGTGTGGAGCTGACATGGGGCTTGATCTCAGACCAAGATCTGAGCCAAAATCAAGAGTCATGTGGTTAACTGACTGAGCCACTCCATCTATTTGATTGTATCTTATTCAATTTCCTTCATCAGTGCCTTATAGTTTTCAGAGTAGAGACCTTTTACCTCTTTAAATTTACTCCTAACTATATATTGTTTTCAGTGCTATTGTAAATGGGATTGATTTCTTTATTCTTTGGAAAATTCATTTTTAGTAAAATACTACTGTTTTCTGCATGTTAATTTTGTATCCTGAAACATTACTGAGTTCATTACTTACATCTAAGTTTTTTGGTCGAATCTTTAGGATATTCTATATATAAAAATGTCATCTGCAAATAGAGACAATTTAAATCCTTTCTTTGCAATTCTGATACATATTTTTTTTTTCTTGCCTGATTGCTTTAGATAGGATATTCAGTACTATGTTGAATAGGAATGATGAGAATGGACACCCTTGTCTTGTACCTTAGAAGAAAATATTTCAAAATTTCACTATGGAGGATGATATCAGCTATTGGCTTGTGATATATGGACTTTATTATGTTAAAATAGTTCCTTCTCCGCCTAATTTGTTAAGAAATTTTAAAAATTAAATGGATGTTGAATTTTGTCAAATGCACTTTCTACAACTATTGAGATGATCATATTATTCTTTCCTTTGTATCAATGTGATATATCACATTGAATTGCATATATTAAGCCATTCTTGAATTTTAGGAATAAATCTCACTAGACAATGGTGAGTGATCTTGTTAATGTGCTGATAAAGATACTTTGTTAATATTTTATTGTGATTATTTCATCCATGTTTATCAGAGATATTGTAGTTTTCTAGGAGTGTCCCTTTCTGGGGTCAGTATGCACTGGCTTTGTTAAAATGAGTTTGGGAGTTTTCCTTCCTCTTCAAATTTTTGGAAGAGTTTAAGAAACATTTGTGTTAATTCTTTAAATTTTTTGCCAAAATTCACTGGCGAAGCCATCTGGGTTTGGACTTTTCTTCACAGGGAGATTTTTGATCACTGATTCAATCTTCTTACCAGTAATTGGTCTATTAAGATTTTCTATTTCTTTCTGACTCGGTCTTAATAAGTTGTAAGTTTCTAAGAATTTTTCCATTTCTTTTAAGTTGCCCAGTGCGTTGGTATATAATTGTTCATAATAAGCTCATATGATCCTTTGAATTTCTGGGTTAGCAGTTGTAATGTCTTCTTTCTGGATTATAATTGTGTTGATTTAAGTCTTTTTTTTTCTTGGTTAGTCTATCTAAGGTTTGCCAATTTTATTATCTTTTCAAAGAAACAACTTTTTGTTTTTTTAAAAGATTTTATTTATTTATTCATGAGAGACACACAGAGAGAGGCAGAGACACAGACAGAGGGAGAATCAGGCTCCATGCAGGGAGCCTGACTGGGACTCGATCCTGGGTCTCCAGGATCACATCCTGGGCTGAAAGCAGCACTACACCACTGAGCCACCAGAGCTGCCCTCAAAGAAACAACTCTTATTTTGGCTCTTTAATTCATTGGTTGTTTAGAAGAGTTAATTTCCATGTGCTTGTGAATTTTCCAGTTATCCTCTTACTGATTTTTAGTTTCCTGCCATTGTGATCAGAGAAGATATTTGGTATAATTTCAGTCTTACTGAATCTACTAAGATTTGTTTTGTGGCCTAAAATAGAGTCTGTCCTATAAAATGTTTCATGTGCATGTGAAAAAAATGGTTTTCTGCTGATATTGTATAGAATGCTCTTAATATGTCTCTTAGGTCCATTTGGTCTATAGTGTTCAAATCTGATGTTTCTTAAAGGATTGCCTAGATGATCCATCCATTGTTGAGCATGGGGTATTAAAGTCTCCAACTGTTATTGTACTACTGTTTATTTCTCCCTTTAGATCAGTTAGTTTTTGTTTTATATAGTTAGATGCTCCAATGTTAGGTACGTAAATATTTACAACTGTTATATCTTCCTAATGTGTTGACATATTTATCATTAAATAACTTTTTTGTCTCTTTCATAATTTTATAGCATATATTGTCTGATGTAAATATAGCTATTCTTGCTTTTTATTTAATTAATATTTGCCTGAAATATCTTTTACCATTCCTTTACTCTCAGCTTATCTGTATCTTCAAGGTTAAACTGAATCTCTTTTAAGCTGCATATTTTTGTTAATATCAATTCAGCCATTCCATGTCTTTTAATGGGAGAATGTAAGCTATTTATGTTAAAAGTAAGTATTAATACCTAAAGACTTATGGTTGCCATTTTGTTACTTTTCAGTTTTGCAGATCCATTGCTCTTTATTTTTTTCATTGCTCCTTATTTCTCATCCTGCTACCTTTTCTGTGTCTATTTTAATGTCTTTTGATATCAATATATCAATTTTTGTCATGTTCTTTTGTTTAATTACTACAAAATTTTCCCTTATGATTATAATGAACCTAACATAGAATATCTTAAACTTATAATACTCAAGTTTAAACTAATAATAAATTAACTTCAGTAGAAATCATAAACTTTATACTTTTACTTCCCTTCATATTTTAGTTTATTGCTGTTAAAATTTACATATTTTTTAAAAAGTATGTGACTAATAACATTACTGTAGTTATAGCTATTTTTATCATGTTCTTTTTTTTTTTAACTTTTAAACTAGGGTTTTAAGTGAATTATGTACCACTATTACCACATTGCAGAGTCTATGATTATACATTTACTATTAACAGTGAGATTTATGCTACATTTTATGTTATCATAATGTTAATTAGCATTCTCTTACATCAACTCAAAGAATTTCCTCTAGCAGTTCTTATGGGTAGTGGTAATGAACTCTCTCAGATTTTGTTTGGGAGACTATTTTTTCTTCATTTCTGAAAAGTAACTTATCTAGGTATACAATTTTTGGTTGACAGTTTCTATTTTTGATTAAGTCATCCCATTCTCTCCTGACTTGAAAAGTTTCTGTTGAGAAATCTGCTGCTGATCTTAGAAGTTTTCAGTTGCACGTAATTTCCTTTTATTTGCTGCTCTTAAAATTCGTTTTTTTGTTTTAAAATTTGGACAATTATAATGTGTCCTGGTGTTGCCTTATTTTGGTTCAGCATATTTGGGATCCTTTGAGTTTCATGGATCTTGATGTCTATTTCTCTTTCTGTCCTGGAAATTTTCAGCCAGGCTTGCTTGCTTATTTATCATTGGACTTTATTTAATATACAATATTATATTAGTGTCAGGTGTGCAACATAGTGATCCAGTATTTACATTCTGAAATAATCACCATGATAAGTGTAGTTACATCTGTCACAAAGCTACAATATTATTAACTATATTCCCTATGCTGTAGTTTTCATTCCTATAATGTACTTTTTAGTGCTATTGTAAATGGCACTGAAAAGTATATCTATTTATCTATCTATCATCTATCTTTTTATCCATTTATCTACTGAGAGACACTTGGGTTGTTTCCATCTCTTGGCTATTATAAACAATGCTGGAATAAATATAGGAGTGTGTATATGTTTTCAAATTAATGTTTTAATTTTCTTCAGAAAAATACCCAGACATGGAATTCCTGGATTAAATGGTAGTTCAATTTTAAATTTCTTCAGGAACTTCCATAATGTTTTCCATAATGACTGCACCATTTTGCATTCCCACTAGTAATGCATGAGAGGTCCTTTTCTTCATAATCCTCACCAACACTTATTTCTGATCTAGCCATTTTGACAGGTGTGAGATGATAGCTCATTGTGGTTTTGATTTGCATTTTCTTGATGATTAGTGATATTAAGCATCTCTTGATGTGTCTTTTGGCCATATTAATGTCTTCTTTGGAAAAATACCTATTCAGTTCCTCAATTTTTAAATTGGATTGTTTATGGTGTATTGAGTTATATGAGTTCTTTACATATTTTTGATACTAACTTCATATGAGATATATCATTTGCCAATATCTACTCCCATTTGGTAGGGTGCATTTCCTTCTTTCCTTCCTTCCGTCCTTCCTTCCTTCCATTAGCCTCAGAGTTAGAGGTCAGTGATTCTCAGCTTTATATAATACTCAGTGTTCATTACAGCATATGTCCTCTTTAATGTCTATCCCTTAGTTATCCCAACCTTTCCAACCTCCTCCCCTCCAGCAACCCTCAGTTTTCTCCTATGATTAAGAGTCTCTTATAGTTTGTCTCCATTTTTTATTTTATCTTGTTTTATTTTTGGCTCACTTCCCCTGTGATCCTGTTTTATTTCTTCAATTCCACATATGAGTGAGATCATATGATAATTGTCTCTTCTCTGATTGACTTATTTTGTTTAGCATAATACCCTCTAGTTCCTTCCACTTTTGCTGCAAATGGCAAGATTTTTTTTTGATGGCTGAATAATATTCATATACATACATATACATACACACACACACACACACACACTATGTCTTCTTTACTCATCTATCTGCTGATGGACATTTGGGCTCTTTCCATAGTTTGGCTATTGTGGACATGATTGCTATAAATATTGGGGAGCAGGTGCTCCTTTGGATCACTACATTTGTATCTTTGTGATAAATAACTAGTAATGCAATTGCTGGGTCATAGGGTTGACCTATTTTCAACTTTATGAGGATCCTCCACTGTTTCTCAGGGTGGTTACACCAGCTTGCATTCCCACCAACAGTATAAGAGGGTTCCCCTTTCTCCACATTCTCACCAACATCTGTCATTTCCTGAGTGGTCAATTTAGCCATTCTGACCAGTGTAAGGTGGTATCTCATTGTGGTTTTTATTTGTATTTCCCTGATGCCAAGTGATGTGGGACATTTTTTTGTGTCTCTGTTGGCCATGTGTATGTCTTCTTTGGAGAAATGTCTATTCCTGTCTTCTGCTTATTTCTTGATTGGACTATTTGTTATTCGGGTGTTGAGTTGGATAAATTCTTTATAGATTTTGCATACTGGCCCTTTATCTGATATTTGCAAATATCTTGTCCCATTCTGTGGCTGTCTTTTGATTTTTTCAACTGTTTCCTTTGTTATGCAAAAGATTTTTATCTTGATGAAGTCCCTATAAGTTTATTTTTGTCTGTGTTTCCATTGCCTTTGGAGATGTGTCTGACAAGAAGTCGCTGTGGCTGAGGTCACAGAATTTGCCACCTGTGTTCTCCTCAATGATTTTGGTGAATTCTTGTCTCACATGTATGTCTTTTATCCATGTTGTGTCTATTTTTGTGTATGATGTAAGAAAATGGTCCAATTTTCCCAACACCATTTATTGAAGGGATGGTCCTTTTTCCAGTGAATATTCTTTCCTGCTCTGATGAAGATGAGTTGACTATAGAGCTGAGGGTCCGTTTCTGGGTTCTCTATTCTCTTCCATTGATCTATGTGTCTAGTTTTCTGCCAGTAGCATACTGTCTTGATGATCGCGGCTTTGGAGTACAGCTTGATGTCATGCTGTATTGAAGTGATGCCCCCCAGCTTTGGTACTCTTTTTCATCAGTACTCTGGCTATTCAGGAATTTTTCTGGTTCCATACAAATCTTAAGATTTGGTTAAACTTATTCCTAGATGTTTATTTTTTCTTTTGATGCATTGTAAATGAAGTTGTCTTAATTTATCTTTCTGATAATTTATTAGTATATAGAAATACAACAGATTTCTTTTTATCAGCTTTGTATTCTGCAACTTTACTGAATGTATTTATTAGTTCTAATAGATTTTCAATGGATTCTTTACAGTTCTCCATATATAGTATCATGTCATCTGCAAATAATGACAGTTTTAACTCCTTACCACCTCGGATGTTTCTATTTTTTCTGATTGCTCTGGCCAGGACTTCCATTATTATGTTGAACAAAAGTGGTGAGAGTGCATATCTTCATCTTGCTCCTGATCTTGAAGGAAGAGCTTTCAGCTCTTCACCATTGAGTATAATGCTAAGTCTGGGTTTCTTATTTCTTTGGGATTGGTCTGTATCGCTATGTATTTCTCTCTCAGAACTGCTTTTGGAGCATTCCATACATTTTGGAACATTGTATTTTCATTTTAACTTGTATCAAGATAAATTTTTGTTATGATTTATTGTTGATCCATCAACTGTTTAATAGTTTGGTGTTTGGTCTCCACGTTTTTGTGTTTTTTCCAGTTTTTCTCAAATTGATTTCTAGTTTCATACTGCTGTGGTCAGAAATGATGCTTGATATTTCAATCTTCTTAAATTGTTAAGACTTGTTTTGTCCCTGGAAAAATTTTTGATATGCACTGGAGAAGAATGTATTCTATTTTTGGGGGGATGGAATTTTCTGTATATATCTATTAAGCCCATTTTTTCTAATGTGTTATTCAAGGCTATTGTTTTCTTATTTTTTCTATCTAGATAACCAAACCACTGATATCATTCAGGTGGAAACTCCCCTATTGTTATTGTATTATCGTCCACTTCTCCCTTTATTTCATTTATATTTGCCTTGTATATTCACGTGCTCTGTGTTGGGTGCATAGGTATTTATAATCACTATATCCTCTAGTTGAATTATGCTATATTCTTTTTTGTCTCTTGTTAGTCTAAAAGTTTGAGGAATGCTACCCCAGTTTTCTTTACCTTTTCTTTTGCATACAATATCTTTTCCCAGGCCTTCCTTTCTTCCCAGCCCTGAAATAATTCTTTAGATTGCATCGAGTTTGGTTGTGATTTTTAATCCACTTAGCCACTCCACATTTTTTGATTGAAGAATTTAGTTCGTTTATTTTTAAATGACTAAATATTTTAAACTAATTACTCAGAGGTATATATTTATTCTTCTGTTAATTGCTTTCTGTTTGTTTTTCTAGTTCTCTGGTCCCCTTTTTCTCTCTTCCCTTGTGATTTGATGACTCTTTAGTGTTATTTGCATACCTTTGTGTTTTATTTTTTGTGTATCTATTATAGGATTTTGGTTTGTGTTACCATAAGATTCATATATAACAAACTATATATATATATATATATATATATAGTGTGTATATATATATAGAATAGTATATATATACACACATACACACATACATATATACATATATACACACACATATATATATATTCAGTCTTTTTTAAGTTGATTTTACTTAAGTTCTAACACATTCTAAAAGCAATACATTTTTTACTCTTTCCTCTTCACATTTTGTTTTGATGTTATATTTTGTCTTTTCAACTTGCTTATCCCTTATCTAATTATTGTCAGATACAGTTGATTTTATGAGTAAGTGGTTGATCCACCACTTTTACTATATGTTTGCTTTTACCAGTAAGATTTTTTCTCACAATTTTCTTTTAGTGATGGCCTTTTCTGCTTAAAGAATTTCCTTTAACATTTCTTGTAAACCTGGCTTAGCTATGATGAACTACTTTAACTTTTATCTGATAAACTATTTATCTCTCTTTCAATTCTGAATGATAACTTTACCAGGTAGAGTTATCATATATTCTGGTCCCAATTCAGTGACATCTTTATGACCAGGTAGCATATTCTTGGTTGTATACTTTTTCTCTCAGCCCTTTTAATATATCATGGCATTCTCTTTTGGCCTGCAAAGTTTCTACTAAAAATTTGGCTAATACAGGGATTGCCTTGTACATAGATAGTTGTTTTTATCTTTTTTTTTATTTTAAAATTCTCTTTAATTTTTAACATTTTAATTAAAATGTGTCATGGTGTGGACATCTTTGGGTTCATCTTGTCTGTGAATCTGTGTTTCCTGGACATGGATGTTTCTTTCTTTCCCCAGGTTATAGATGTTTTCAGCTTCAAATAAGTTTTATGCCCTTCTCTCCCTCTTTTCCTTTTGGGACCACTAAAACAAGAATTTTAGTACATTTGATGTATCCGGAAGTCCCTTAAATGATTTCTATTCTTAAAGTTCTTTTTTCATTTTGCTATTCAGCTTCATTTCTACTGCTCTGTCTTCTAAATCATTAATTCATTCTTCTGTGTCATTTCATTTGCTGTTGGTTCCCTTTAGTGTATTTTTCATTTTAGTTATTGTATTCTTTAACTCTAGTTGTTACTGTGGTTTTTTTGTTTGTTTGTTTTTTTAATTTTCTGTCTCCTTGTTTGAAATTCTCAGTATTCATACATCATTCTGGTCCCAATTCAGTGAAATCTTTATGACCATTATTTTGAACTGTTTGTGAAGTAGATTGTTTATAAGCATTTCATTTAGCTCTTTTTCTTCTGAGGTTTTGTCTTTTTTCTCTTTTTATTGCGGCGTTGTTTCTTAAATTCAATTAATTAGCCTATAGTGTATTAGTTTCAGAGGTTTTGTCTTTTCTTTTGGAAGATATTCCTCTGTCTCCTCCTCACTCTCTGTGTTTGTTTTTATGTATTAAATAGATTAGCTATGTCTAGTGGGAGAAAAGAACCCAGCACCTCCCTCCCCTCCCCCAGCATTTTAGATTGCTTTGTAGTTGACCCTACTTTGATCTCATACCACAGGGATTGCAGGACAATCTGCAGGGATATGTAGAAGATGTTCTGAGAGGCCCAGAAGTACAATAAATACCCACTTATTACCAGCACCAGGGGTGCTCCAGGGATAACCCCTTTGTGGGCTGTGTGCAGTCTCCTCTTTGGGCTAGGCTACAAGCACTGTGGGTATGCTGCTGGGGGTGGGAAGCTGGCACTAGTGCAGCTGATTGTGAGGCCTGACCAGACTGCTGCTGGTAGGCACAGCTGGCACTTCTTCATAGGAGGGTCATTTTGGGGTTTCTGAGACTACCTATTCAGTTGTTGGGATGAGAGCAGTGTTGGAGGGGCATCTGATAGGGTGGGTGTGTTGGGCAGGATGGGCCTTCAGGGGTATCCTGAGCCAAGACGAGGGTGCTAAAATGATGGAGAATGTAAAAGATGATACCTACCAGCACTGGGTCAGCTGTGTAGAAGCAGTGTTAAAAAAAAAGGGGGGGGGGACCCATTAGTGCTTCCATTCCAAAAGGAAATTCCTATAGATCCCTGCTGCTTAGCACAATGCCCTAAAATTAGTCAATAAATGTTAGGCTTTTCAAACTGGGTCTCAAAGTGAGTGAATTTGTATTTGAGTCCTTTATGAGGAGATTCTTAGTTTTCTATAGCCCTCTGCCTTTCCTAGATTTAATCCCTGCTAGTTTTCCAAACTGGACATTATGTGGGCTTGTCTTCCCAATGCAGGTACCCAGGGCTGGGGTTTTCATTATGGGGCTTTAATTTCCCTCCTCACAGACGATTTCTATGTTTCTACTATCTTTCCCACTTTTGGGTTGCTGCACTGGAGGTATGGGTCTCAACTAGACCCCATCTCTGCCTGTCCTGTTCATCTCAATGTAATTTATTCTTTATTTCTTTAGTTGTGGAATTGCTGTTCTGCTATATATAAGTCATCCTCAGAGAGAGTTGTTCTATACGTAGTTGTAGTTTTGATTTGTGGGAAGTGATCTCAGGATCCATTCTGCCTTCCTTGAGCTGTATTGCTTTAAACATATTTTCTGTCATTTTCTCTTTCCTTCTGAAATTTCTATAATGTGAATATTGTCTTCTTATTGTGTCCCATAATTCCCATAGACTTTCTTCCCTATTTATTTAGCTCCTTTGACTAAGCAATTTCTAATATCCTGTTTTCCAAGTTATTGCTTCTTTCTTCTCCATGGTTAATTTGACTTTTGAAACTCTCTATTGAATTCTTTAGTTCTGTTATATTTTTCAACTCTAAGATTTTTTTGATGGTTGCTATTTCCTTGTTGAATTTCTCATTTTGTTATGCATTGATGTCCTAATTTTAATTGTTTTCTTATAGTTCATAAACTTCCTTCAGAGGATTATTCTGAATTTTTTGTCTTATGGAGATCTCCATTTCTTTAGGATCAGTTATTGGAGTTTATTAGTGTCATTAGTACTACCAAGTTACTTGATTTTTCATGATCTTTCTTATATTGATATCTATGCATTTGAGCAATTGAGCTCCTCTTCCAGTTTTCACAGTTTGCTTTGGCAAAACAGTTTTTCACAAATGAGCTCAGTTTGAATTTCTGGGTGCGTCTTTTGATAATTTCCTCTGGCAGGTTGGGCCAGCTAATGTCTATTTTTTTGACAAGGGAAATGTTTGAGCTCTGAAGTCTAGGGATAGTGTTGTACCACTGGCTGTGAACAGTTGGACAGAATTTTGGCTTAGTTCCCTACCCATATGAGGCTGTATGATGGACTCTGTGGTCATCTGGATTCTCTAGTCAGGTTTACTAGATGATTGGGACTGGGTACCCTATTCAATAGGAGATGGGCCTATGAACTAGCTTCCCTGCCTTGTCAGGGAATCAGGACAGAACTGTGGGTCTGTATATCTCATTATTTGGGGAACTGAATCAGGTCTGAGTGTGCACCGAATTCCCTGGCCAGGTGAGGCCACTGTTTTTGCAGATGGTAGAAGCCATAGACTGTGCCCTCTGTTCAAATGCCATTGTATGGCCACTGTTGAATGGGCTAGGCAGCTTCCCCTATGCTCTGGGTAGGTTCCCTGTTCAGACAGACAATATGGAAGATCCTTACCCCACTGAGTTCCCTGGTTAGAGTGCACCCTAACTTGGTTCTGCAGATAAGCAAAACCTCCAGGTGGGATTACTACTTGGGTACTGCAAGTATAAACTTGGTCTGCCAAGATTCATGTCCTGATTATTGCAAGCCCCTCCTCTTTCTCAGATACACTTGCATTCCCTGTGGTTGAGCCCTGCAGATTGTCCTGCAATCCCTGTGATATGAGATCCAAGTAGGGTCAACTACAAAGCAATCCACAATGTTGGGGAGAGGGAGGTGTTGGGTTCTTTTCTCCCACTAGAAGACCTGGAGCTCTTTGCCACAGAAACCTCTCCACATAGTGCTGGGCTGGTATGGTCAAAAGTAACTGCTTTTTTTCCCCTTCTAATACAGTTTGTCTTGGTCTCTGTGGTGCAGGGCTGTGGGTGGGGGTGGGGGGCTGCTTCAGTCTCACCTCATATTTTAGCATTCTCTCAGTGGTTTACTGCTCTTGAATAGTTATATTTTTTGTTTTGGAAAGCAAAGTCAGGAACAACCTTTGTCACCATTTTAGTGGCATTTCTTCATGAAAACTATTTACAACTCTATGGATGTAAGGTAACAGATATAAGGATTCTTATTTATATACATGCAAATTACATCCTATCCTATATAAGATTATTGACTTCCCTTCATCCCCCAATCTCCCTCTGCTACTCTAAAAAAAAAAAAAAAAGTTGGACTTCATGTCCACATTTATTTTAATAGTCTCAGTGAATAAACATGTATATTTCTGAGATTCTTTTTTGAAATATGTAGCAATAAAGACCCCTAGATGAGAAAAAAAAAATAGAGGTTATCTATTTAAAGCTTGCTATATCAAAGTAGGCAGCCTCCATGACTTTTGGAAGAATAAAAGGCAAACGGGATTCAGGAAGCTTTATAGTGAAAAAAGGGAAGACTTCTGATATGTGCTTAATGGAGGTTGTTGGCAGGGGAAACCTGGAGGTGGGCTAACTTAAATTGGGTCTTCTTTTGTTATTGGTTTGGATGGCATATTTGACCTTAGGCTGACCCTGAGTCGGAGGTGGGGGCAAAATTTAGGGAAGTTAACAGTCACTGACCAAATCTTGACTGGTCTGAGACTCTGTGGTTTGGATTTCCAGACTGGTCGTGAGTGACATTTCTATTGTCATGTATGGTCAGCCTTTGTTTTCATTTTCAGTTTCTTGTACTGCCTTTTGGTTATTCTCTCATCTAAGAGAAGTTAATCATTCAAGGAAGGCTATATATGCAGATCTTTACCACGCAGGGATTGATCAGTTATCTTCCTAGTCACAGTATTGCAAGTTCTGCTTGACCTTTTTGTTGTGTCATCATGGTGATTATCTACTGAGAGCAGCTGTGAAGTATTTAAGACTGACTAGAATGCAACCGACTGACATCATTAGCCCTGATAAGGTCACTTTTGATGAGTGACCAAATCATCTGTGATACCTTTCCTAGTCTATGAGATTTTCTGGTTGAAGATAATAAAAAAGCTACTTAGGTAGATGTTGTGGGAAGGCAACCTTAACCTTTTGGTGATAAACCTTTGCAATATTTCGTTATGAGTGTATGGAGCAGGACAGAGTTCAGTAATAGAGATGAATTTTTTTTTTTTTTTAGAGATGAAATTCTTAAATTCATGTGTATTCCAGGTACCAATTTATAATCAGAAAATTGATGTAAACCTTTAATAGTGCTTGTATAGGCATAAATGGGAATACCTTTGGTCAGGAAACATAGGAGTTTCTAAAATTTTGCTAGTTTTAGAGTAAGGATGCCATTAGTTCTTCCAACTTTCCAAAGATTGTGGGTGGTAAAACCATGGTATTTTTTTGGCTATCCAAGAACAATTCCCTTAAGTTTTGTGCCTTGGCCATTTGATATAAAAATTAATATTCCCCAGGTTGAAAATACAAAACCAAAAAAAAAGAAAATACAAAACCAAGCATCTTTTCAGTGACTATATGAAAAGTACTTCAATCCATCCCCAAAATAGATAACCAAAACATATTCAAGTTCCATAGAAGAGAAAGCTGGATAAAATTCACCTGGGTATGTTCAAGGGGAGGACTCAAGATACCTGGCCATGACCTATTTTTGTAGTTTTTCTAGGGTTGACAGTTGATCCGTGACTTGAAAGTGACCTCAGCTTTTTAAAAAATATTATTTCTCCACCAGTGTTAATGTAATGTGTCTATACCATGATGAGTATTATGAAGAAATCTAATCAACTATTCCCGCCAAGTAACCATCTTGAGTACCATCTTTCTTTTTCCATTCTTCCATGTCAAAATTAAGGGGCAAATTTTATATTTTTAATGGCTCTGAATCCTTCCACAGATTTATCCTGAGGTTTATTTAGCATCATAGCTTTGGTTAAGCCTGTTTATTTATGGGAAATGGCTGACAGATCATTATGCTAGTTGCTTTTTTTATTTTATTTATGTATTCATGAGAGACAGAGGCAGAGAGAGAGAGAGAGAAGCAGGCTCCATGCAGGCAGCCCAACGCAAGACTCGATCCTGGGTCTTCAGGATCACACCCTGGGCTGAAGGCAGGTGCTAAACTGCTGAGCCACCCAGGCTGACCTCCCATAGCTTTTATACTATTTCTCTCTATAGGGGCCTCAACCCTCATAATAGTTACCTCTATAGGAACTTAAAGTGCATCTAAAAGTTCTATAGCTTATTGGCCATTTTTGAGAATTCTAACAATCATGAAAACCTTTCTTTCCAAAGCATCCCCAAATCATTTATTACTGTAAAAACATATGTACTGAGTATAAGTTTACTCTGATATTTTTGCTACTTGACAAGCTCTAGTAATTGCACTGGGACCAATTTTCCTTATGTACAGCAGTATGCTCTAAAGAAGGTCTTAAATCAGTGATAGCATATTCTTCTTGATAAACTCAAGTTTTACTTTTGAAATATAAATCCATTAACAATAATATTAGGTTAGGGTTCTCAATGGTAGTCCCTAATAAATCTGAACAAGGTAGGGAAAGTTTCCTAACTGAGGTTACACAAAATCCTCTTCTGGGAGGTGTAAAAAAGTGGCAGGGTTCAGGGTGCTAGAGTGGTGAATACTGGTGTGAGAAAGAGAAACTTAGAAGAGGTTAATCAACTGGCTGAAAAATGTTGTGTTCTTAGTCTACTTCATAGAAGTATTCAGTACAAATTATTAAGTGGCAGTATTTCCCTAAGACAAGATGGATATGCCTTTACTAAATCCTTATCCTTGACCTGGTTGTAAGTAACAGTTTTTATTTTTAGAGCAGTTTCATGTTTACAAAATTGAGAGGAAGGTACAGAGATTTCCCATATAATTTCTGCTCCTTCTCATGCATAGTTTCTGCCATTATAAACATCAATCACCAGAATGGTTACATATTTTACCAAGGATGAACTTACACTGACACATTATAATCACCCAGAGTCCATAGTTTGCCTTAGTTTATTCTTGGTGTTGTGCATTTGTTGGACAAATGTATAATGACTTATATTTATCATTATAATATCATACAGAATATGTTCACTGCCCTAAAATTTCTCTGTGCTATGCCTATTCATTCCTCACCCCTCCCCCCCCCCCACCACCATGGGCAACTGCTGGTCTTTTTACCATTTCCAGAGTGTTGCTTTTCCAGAATATTATAAAATTTGAATCACACCGTATATAGCCTTTTACCTTAACTTAGTTCACTTAAAGATTTTTCCATGTCTTTTCACACCTTAACTCATTTCTTCCTAGTGCTGAAGAACATTTTATTGTACAATTGTACCACAGTTTATCCATTCGCTTACTGAAGGACATCATCATTGCTTCTAAGTTTTGGCAATTATGAATAAGGCTTCTATAAACCCTGTGTAGGTTTCTCTGTATTCTACTCCTTTGGGTAAATACCAAGGAGTGTGATTGCTTGTATGGTAAGAGTTTAGTTTTTGTGAGAAACGGCCAAATTCTCTAGAAAATGGCTGTATTATTTGTCATTTCCACCAGCAATAGCTGAAAGTTTCTGCTGTTCCACATCCTTACAAGCACTTGATGTTGTCAGTCTTCTAGTTTTGGCTATACTAATAGGTGTATAGTGGTATCTGGCTGTTTTAATTTGCATTTCTGAAGATAAATGATATATATCAAATAAGCTTATAAAAATATATTTCACATCTTCTTTGGTGAAGTATCTCTAAAAATATTTTGCCTGTTTTTAAATTGGGCTTTTTTTTTTTTTAAGATTTTATTTACTTATTTGAGAGAAAACTAGAGAAAGAGCATGGGCAGAGGGGGAAGGTGAGAAAGAGAGGAGCAGAATTCTCCCTAAGCAGGGAGGCCAATGTGGGACTTGTTCCCAGGACCCCGGGATCATGACCTGACCCAAAGGCAAACACTTAACAGACTGAGCCACCCCTCATTGGGTTATTGTTGAATTTTATCAGATAGATCTTTTAAAATATTTTTCCCCCAATCTGTGACTAGTCTTTTCATTCTCTTGACAATGTCTTTCACATAGAAGTTTTCAATTTCAGCTTATCAATTATTTCTTTGATGGATTGTGTCTTTGCTGTCTGTTGTACCTAAAAAGACATCATCATACCCATGGTCATCCATGATTTCTACTATGTTATCTTCAGGGGTTTTAGAATTTGGCATTGTAATTTAGGCCTATGATCTATTTTGAATTAATTTTTGTGAATAATGTAAGGTCTGTACTGAGATTTTTTTTTTCTTTCATTGGATATCCAATTATTCCAGCCCCATTTATTGAAGAGACTTTTTTTTCCCGCATGTATTGCTTTTGCTTCTTTGTCATAGATCAATTGACTATATTTCTGGGGATCCATTTCTGGGCTTTCTATCCTGTTCCATTGATTAATTTGTGTATTCTTTCATCAATACCACACTGACCTTATTACCATAGCTTTAGAGTTAAGTTTTGACTTTGGGTAGTGTCATTCTTCCAACTTTGTTCTTCTCCTTCAAAATTATATTGGTTATTCTGAGTCTTTTGCCTTTCCATATAAACTTTTGGATGAGCTTGTTGATATCCATAAATAGTTTTTTGATATTTTTACCAGGATTGTATCAAATCCATATAGACCAAGGCAGAAGGAACTGATACCTTCCTCTTGAGTCTTCCTATCCATGCCCCTGGAAGATCTATTTAGCTTTTCTTTGATTTCATTCATTAAGGTTTTGCAGTTTTCCTTATACATATCTTGTACATATTTCCTTAGATTTATACCTAATATTTAATACAATAAATAAGCACCCCCCCACACCAGAATTGTTTTTCATTTCAAATATCACTTGTTCATTACTGGTATATAGGAAATCAACTGACTTTTATATATTAACTTTGTATTCTGCAACCTTGTTATAATCATTAATGTGTTTTGGGAGCTTTTTGATCAGTTCCCTTGGATTTTCTACATAGATGATCATGTCTTCTGTGAACAAGTAAGGTGTTAAGTCTTCCATCACAGCCCGTTTTCCAACCCACTTACCTTTTATTTCCTTGTCTTACTGCATCAGCAATAGGTTTTTGATGGTTCCCATCAAGATAAAACCTTAATGTTTGTCCAGATCACTCATGTGCAAATAGTAACACCTAGAAAAGAGGCTGTTGAAGAGTTTTCTTGTGTTTCAGAAGCCTGTTTTCATTGGGCTCTCAAAGGAGATTATTTCTTAGTGAGAACTCAGTCAACTCATAAAGAGTCACAATCTCAGAAATGTTAAATCTAAAAGTACTCTTGATTTCATTTTCAAGGAATCTGAGATAAGCTTATAGAAGTCTTTAGCATATCAAAAGAATTTGTTCTTCACCCCTTAGATAAGTTATGCCCTAATAATCAATTGTGTTTTAGCAAAACTGTAACTTTGTCTTGGAATATTCTTTCTGCTAAAACAAAGCAAGTGGAATCCTTTAAGAGGCTCACTTGTTCTCTGAACAAATTAGAATATCAAGACCAAATGACAAGAAAAGTTTATCTTATCTTTTTTTTTTAAGATTTTATTTATTTATTCATGAGAGACCAAGAGAGAGAGAGGTAGAGACAGAGGGAGAAGCAGGCTCCATGCAGGGAGCCCGATGTGGGACTTGAGCCCAGGTCTCCAGGATCACGCCCTGAGCCAAAGGCAGACGCTCAACCACTGAGCCACCCAGGCGTCCCTCTTTTTAGTTTTTATTGAAGAATGGGAATGTACTTTACTTAACCCTCAGGTGTGACTGACCAGGTATATTATTGTACCTTTCCAAAGGTATTGACTGTTTCTGATCCAGAGGCACACTGAAAAAAATAGAGGAAAGAATCATTAAAGTGAAGCATTTAGTGCATGTCAATGTGGTAAATCAGAACCATCAGATCTGAATCCCATTCTGCACTGGGTTCCTCACTATGTAGTCTCAGTTCAGTACCTCAGTTTTGTTAGTGGTAACAATTTGTTTGTGATTGGTCCCTATTGTTGATGGAATCAGATCATTCCTTTTCATCTACCTTTGCTCTCCTTTGTGTTTCTACTTTGTGCTGTGTTGTCTAAAAGTATGTTGTCATAAAAAAAAAGAATCACAGGGGTAGAACATAGGTATAGGTCCTAGCAACTTGTCCTTTGAGCTTGCTTCACAGACTGGTGAGTCTGAGGTTTTCACAAGCATCCATTTGGACAAACTATGCTCTGGGTCACCAAAAAAATGAAATTCTCCTTCCATCTTGATTATTTTGTTTTGATAGAGGGAGGAATCTCCCCCACTATCAGTTTTCCATTCACCAAGAGATACTTTTAGTTTATGTTTTCAGAACTGGTTGACCATTAAATTCCCATGGTGACACAGACTCAACAAGGCACAAAGGTCTATTGTGGGTACTGCTCAAAGGCTGGACTCCATCTCAATGTGAAATACAGTTGCTATCTTGGTGGAACTTCTAGGAAAACTGTGGGAATAAACAAAGGCCACCCAAATTAGAACAGAGACTATTGATTCAGATCTTGTTAAATCAAGGGAGGCAGTCACCGTCACTTGCAATTGGCAGACTCAAAGGCAGGCAGGTGAGTGGGAAAGATTTATAGTGGAAAAGAAGGAAAGACTTCAGGAGTGCCTAATAGTGGGTTGTTGGCATGCAGGAGGTAGGCTAACTAGAAGGAAATGAGATACCTTACATGATTAGTTTGGGGAGTATATTTGGTTTTCTCTGGTTGGTCATGAGTTGGAAGTAGAAGTAAAAATTAGGGCAGCTAGCAGGCAGTGACAAATCCTGACCCTTCTGGGCTGATAGAGGTTGTGATTGGCTTCTTGGACTGTTGCTGCAGAAGATTGGAATCAACTATCACTATCTGGCCATTGTCCATTTGTCTAATCAAAGATTTTATTTATTCATGAGAGACACACACAGATAGAGGCTGAGACACAGGCAGAGGGAGAAGCAGAGTCCATGCAGGGAGCCCGACATGGGACTCGATCCCAGGTCTCCAGGATCATGCCAAGCGCAGGAACTAAACCACTGAGCCACCCGAGCTGCCCAGTCTTTCAACTACTTATAACCTTTATGTGTTTCCCTCATAATTTAAAATCTTCAACATGTTTGTTTTCATATTTGTACAAGAGTCATTTTACCATTTTACTCTTTGTGATAATTATCTTTTAATAGTGTATTTCCCAAAAGATAATTTCAGTGACTCCCAGGTTCAGTCAGGATCTTGTGAAATGGCACCCTATGTTTCTGCACCAGAAATGTATCTTTCATAGCTTCCTCTGCCTATAAAATGATGCTGAAACATGTTAATCATAGAAAACCTTTGTATAACAGGATAACTCTTTCCTTTCTTTCCAGTGTCATCTTTTGACACACACCCATGCTTACCAAGTGAATTATTTGCCAATACTCTTAGAGTACTTGCTACCTCCAAAATGTTATGCAAATTCAAATATTCCTTTTTCCTAGAATGTAGTCCTCCTTCTATACAGGCAATCCATCTTGTCTTAATTTTAAGAATAAAACCATTCTGACCTCTACTTCCAGCTAGAATTAACCATGTTCCAATTTGTGTATATCACATGTGAATACATCTGCAAAGACAACCAACTGTTCAGAGCAGGTTCTCTTTTTCACATCTGTCTCTGAGATCTCCTTAAAGGACCAAAGTCTGAGTCTTAGTAACTTCCAGTGTGAGGCACAAGGTAGAAATTAAATGAAGGGAGGAAACTCTTGTGCTTGGTACCCCCACATCATGGCAAGAATTAACTGAAAATACAGATATCTTCCTAAGCACTGGTTAGAAATAACTGCACTAATAAAATAAAAACTGGAAGGTGAGAGAGGAGTTTTAAAGAGGGAGTAAGATATTAAGATAAAAAGATGAAAGCAAAAAAACAAAACAATTGTGTTGTACTTTACCATCTTTGTTATAGAATTAAAAAGGCATCTGGCTGTCTCTCCTATCATACTGGCTCCAGAACATTTCTACTTCTGTACTTATATATCCTGCGAGATTGTCATCTGTGGGTCAAAAAACTTGCAATAGAATTTATTTTGTATTCTCTTTATAAGAATACTATCATTCAGTTCCATTGTGTTTCTGGAAGTATCTAGCCAAGTGCTCCGTCTCAAACATTACCTCCATTCTACCTAAATTTCATAGTTTTCTATAGCCGGATGAACTATTTGCATGGCTTGTTTGCTTCTAATTTTTTTGAACAGCTATTTTGTGTTATATTAGCTGGGCTTTTTTGTTTGTTAACCAGAAAGGACATCCAGCAGTTTACCAAGTAGCCTTTTATTATGCCTTCACATATAGCCTTTAGCTCTGTGAATGGGTCTTAATCTTGTTAAAGATGCAGTGTGAATCAATATCTATTATTGATTACAAGTTGCATATTTGGGCTAGACAATGTTTAGAACTAGAGTTGTAAACATCTAGTTTTTAGCATTTAACAAAATACTAATGTTTCAACTGAAACTGATAAAGAAGTGGAATAGCTACAAGTAGAGTTGTTCTTTCCATATCAATATTCCTTATGAAACATTTTACCATAAGGCACCTGGGTGGCTCAGTGGTTGAGCCCTGCCTTTGGTTCACGGCATGATCCTGGGCTCCTGGATTGAGTCCTGCATTGGGCTCCTTACAGAGAGCCTGCTTCTCCCTCTGCCTGTGTCTCTGCCTCTCTCTCTGTGTCTCATGAATGAATAAATAAAATCTTTTTAAAAAGAAGCTTTACCATAAAATGTTAAAAAACAAAACAAAAAATAACCTCTAATTTTGCCAACTGTTTTTTTTTTTTTTTCATTTCATGTAACCAAACTGAATTGTTGGCTCTTAGAAAAATATTTCAGATTCTTAGAAAAAAGTTAAAAAAATTAAATATAGCATGTAAACATATTGGCCAAGCCACCAGATGGTGATAAACGGTGTAATAATTATCTCATTTGCAAGTCTGCTCATTACCTGGGTGAATTAAGTCTCTTTATATAAGTATCAGATACAGATTTGAAAGCTTAAGAAGAAATAAGGTTATAATGGTGTAGGCGCATCTCTTGAAATTCAGCATCAGACATTTACCCAGTCATAGGAAGAGCTGAAAGTTACAAACCGAAAAGCTGCTGGACCCCTGGAGATATACTCTTTGCCCCTCTTTACTCATTTCTGGATTTCTGTATCTATATAGATTGACTTCCTGTATCTGTAGTCTGCACAGCCAAATCTGGGTGCTAGTGAATTCTAAGTTTACGTGTCATGGGCTCAGGTACATGAAAATGCTTGATTCTCTCTTGGTCCTGCTTCAACCAAGAGGGCTCTGGATTAGAGAAGCATAAGCCAGGTGCTTGTCCCTGGTCCTGTCAATTGTGACTGTTGGTTGTAGTTGCTGACAAAAAGGGGTGCTTGTTAAACTGAAGAGATGGTTAGAGTGTCTAGTTCAGGAAGATAATGGAGATATAGCAACACTCCAAAACATGTAAAACACTGTCCCTCTCATGTAATTTCTGTACCTTTTCAACCCATCTAAAGACTCATGTTTTATTTTAGGTGTTTTTTAATATTCTTTTTATTTTTTTTTATTTACTTATGAGAATCACAGAGAGAGAGAGGCAGAGACATACGCAGAGGGAGAAGCAGGCTCCATGCACCGGGAGCCCAACGTGGGATTTGATCCCGGGTCTCCAGGATCGTGCCCTGGGTCAAAGGCAGGCGCCAAACTGCTGCGCCACCCAGGGATCCCTAATATTCTTTTTAGATTATTTATTCATGAGAGACAGAAAGAGAGAGGCAGAGACATAGAAAGAAGGAGAAGCAGGCTCCATGCAGGGAGCCTAATGTGGGACTCAATCCCAGACTCCGGGATCATGCCCTGAGCCAAAGGCAGGTGCTCAACCACTGAGCCACCCCGGTGCCCCTTGGGTGTTTTAATATTAACATGATGTATGATGGCAGTGGACACATTTCATCCTAACACTTTGCTTACATTATAACGTTGTGCTAAATACTCTATAGGATCCAAATATTAATACGATCTCATTGCTTTTTAGTACATTATAGCTACTTTAGAAATATATACAGACAACATTCATTATAGAGGAATAAAAGTGTGCTAGGCATCACTGAAAAAGAAGGTGTACATTTTAGTTTGAAGGACTAGAAAGATCTTTCAACTTTCATTGCTCTTTACCCCTCAGTCACCTTTTTGGGTATTCTTGATCTCCCTTTCTCTTGAAGTGTGAGGTGAAGATTTCACCTATATTTTTAGGTTTTTTTATTGTGTAAATCACCACACTTTATTCTTCACAGATGTTTCTCTGAGAACATTCCCTCCACATATCATCCCATCCTTAGGAGACCCAACTGCCACAGCCTCAAAAAGTCTTTCAGAGTGGCAATAATTTCCCCCTTTTTCCTTTTGTATCTTTAACAGTGAAGAAGGCAAGCATTTTGAGATGAGACACATTTGGAGGATGAATCAGATCCAGGTTTCACCTTGATAGCTCCCTAGGCTAAGAAAGGAAGGGGGACAGACTAAAAATATTTAGACACTGAAATGTACCACTTACTGATAACATTTGTCCCCTCGATGCCTGAGTAACCTGAGATGAATATAATGTGAAAGAAATTTAGTTCTTTACATAGGACTTAATTACATAGTATACAGTTCTGTTTAATTAGTAGTCTCTGGATGTTGGGGATCTGATAGGCAACTGGGTCTACCCAGATAGTCTCCTCTGTTCTTTCATCTAATGCATATTTAATGGATCCATTTCTATTTTATATTAAAACTTCTGGTCACAAGCAGGGTTGAGTTCTTCTGAGAAGCTCATGAGAGTGATGTAATGAGGATGTGTTAGACAATGTACTAAATATCTCAGCAGTATTTGCTGTGGATTTGGTCTGGTTATTTGGTCACTTTCAAATGCTCACATGTACCCACATTTTTTCATTTACCTTTGCTGCAAATGGTGCCATTGAGTCTTAGAAAAATCCCTATCCAGCCTCAGAGATGAGGAGTCCAAACCCCAGCTTATTTAATACATGTATTCATTCAACAAATATGTGTCCCATTCTTTTCACATGCCAGGCACCATTTCACATAATGGGCAAATACTGGGAACAAAACAAGGCTCTTTTATGGAGCGAGTAAACAAACAGCATAGTTTCAGGGACTGTTAGTTTCTATGAAGAAGACAAAAACAGGATAATGTGATAAAGAGTAGAGAAGTGGTTCTTCTCCTCTTCCTAAGAGGAGGCAATAATATCAGAGCTGAGACTAAGTGTTAAGAAACCAGGTGAGGAAAGATCTTTTGAGAAGACAAAGAGTAAGTAGAAAGGCTCAGAATAAATCTTGCCTGCTGGAGGACATGAAGCTGGCCACGAGACTAGAACTTACAAGGTAAAGTTGGAGAGGAGCAAGGATCGGGTCTTGTAGGGTCCTGGGATGAGCACAGGCAAGGACAGTACAGGGACTAGGTGACAAAAGAGAAAAGGAAAATCTCTATCTAGTTTTAATACTCTACTATACAATTGAGAAAACATAAAATAAAATAAAAAAATAGTTTCTTTACCTAGCAGCCTAAAGTTTTAATGGGAGACACACACACACACACACAAAATACTCTAATAAAATGTTATTTGGGTAAATGGAGATGTACTATACACTGAGATTTCTAAGATCCTCAGAAGTGAATCAAAACTGTATTATGATGATCTTAACTTCCCACAGTAGATTATTTAGGGAAAACAAAAAATAACTAAAAGATAAGAAAGAGGATAGATAGCAGCTGATAATAAGGACCAGTGTTCCATAGAGACAAATGATGATGTGTACAAGGGACTTCAACAAGTTCAGTATTATCTGATGTGTGGGCAAGGAAGTGTGGGAGTGAGTGTATAGAAGCAAAGGACTTTATTGTGATGAGAGTCCTTTAAAAAACCCTCTAATTCCTACGGTGAAAAAAAAACAAGCTACTTCACTTATAAATAAGCCTCACTTTAATGGTATGTTCTTTGCTCAGGGCCAAAAAAAGACCTTAAGTCAAGAGTCAGCTGTAGTTTCTGAGGATGAAAGACTTGTAAAAAAAATTGTGTCCTGCTTGCTTTAAGCCCACTGGGACCCTCTCAGTCTTATTAGCATTCCCTAGGTTGTTTTGAAGCACTCTAAAAACCTAGTTTGTGAACTCTGACTCTCCCCAGATGAGCATTGGGTAGATCTGATATGAGCACAGGATACAGAGGACTTTAGAGAAGCAGCAACACACTTGCTTATTTCCTGGTCCTACTGTTTCTGAGGCTTGATTTGCACTTTGCTTTTAGCAAATTGTACAAATGCAAATCCTGGGTACCAATTCTGTCAAACTACTAGTGTGAGGTCAATGTGTTAATGGGCCCACGCTTCCCTTCTTAACTGCTTTATCCCATGGCTTTTTACTTTCATAGGAAAAAAAGCACGCCAGCACCCCATATTCCAGGTTTGCCATATTTCTCAAATGGTAAATCTTTTCAAATTGTACAATGAAAAAATTTTCAATGTGAAATAATGGCCTACACATCTAACACTCAGTTTTTCTTTCATGCTACTAAAATGGCTTAATACAGGAGCAGCTGTGTCCTATTTAATTAAGGGATTTGTAGTCAAGTCTGTGTACCATAACTACAAATACAAAATCCATTTTACTCTTAATATTTGTGTCCTAGAATTTGAGTGCTAAATGCCCCAATTTACTTGCATTTGCTGCCCCCAGAAATGGCATTTCATTGTAATAGTAATACAACTGGGAACTTACATTTTGCTTCTCTACCTAGCCCTGTCTTGCTATCTGCTGGCCAACAAAGTAGTTAGTTGTAATTTCATACATGACAACTACTCAAAAACATGTGTTTAAAGGAAAGCTCTTGTAAGAAGAGCATACGAAAATCTTTTTAATTATAGATGTTCCTCATTCCTTTTCAGTCTTTATGCTACCAATTCTTTATAGAAACAGAATCAATTACCCTTTTGAATGATCCACATTCTCAATTTGTCAGTTTGTTCTTCTATCCCCTACATTTCCTATAAATTTAAGCATCATCTAGGCTAAAATCAGGGAAAAGTATTTTGGCAAGCATGCTGCAAATGTGTGTGAAGTACTTTGCACAGCATATTACTGGAAGAACAAAGGATAATTTCACCCCTTTTAGAAATAAAGATTTCAGTGGGTTCAACTGATGACAGTTGGTCGGTCTCCTTTAAAATCTGCTATCACCCTGTCCTTTTACAGTTTTACCCATTAATGATCATTATCTCTAAAAATCTGTGTACATAATTGCAACTAATATTAATCAAAACAGCTTATTTAAGGGATCCCTGGGTGGCGCAGCGGTTTGACGCCTGCCTTTGGCCCAGGGCGCGATCCTGGAGACCTGGGATCGAATCCCACGTCTGGCTCCCGGTGCATGGAGCCTGCTTCTCCCTCTGCCTGGGTCTCTGCCTCGCTCTCTCTGTGTGTGACTATCATAAATAAATAAAAATTTTAAAAAAACAGCTTATTTAAAAATACTGCAAATGCACATCTGAAAGCTATAGAGGAGATAAGTTTTTTTTTTTTTTTTCTCCAATTGGAGAAAGAGAAAGCATTAGCAGGGAGAGGGGCAAAGGGGGAGGACCAAGCAGATTCCCTGCTGAATGGAGAGCCTGATGCCTAGAACTCACTGCCAGGACCCTGAGATCATGACCTGAGCAAAGTCAGCCACTTTACCATCTGAGACTTCCAGACACCTCCATGTCTTTATTTTTAAATGAGAAGAGAAATTGTGGGAGGACAGAAAGGAAAAGTATTAAGCATTTCTTCACAGTTCCCTGGTTTCTCAGATCAGTAGTAGAGTAAAAACGAAAGCATTCTTATTCCCTCAAAATTTCCCATACGTCATGTAAAAGAAATGCAAAATGTAGTTTTAATTCTGTTGATCTAAGTCACAAAGATTGTTATAAGAAGTAAATGATTTATAAAGCAAGACTGTTAATTGTGAACAAGAAAATGTAGCGTGAATGAAAATATTTTAATGCTCTGTCGGGTTTGTTTTTTTTTTTACCTTTTGTTACATTATTTTAAAATACAGAGATCCTATAATATGAAAAGCTAAGAATTAATATTTAAAAAGAATAAGGGAAACATATAAAGAATAAAGCAGAAAAGGGTAAGAAATCAGAGTATCAGAGAGGGTATAAAAAATCTGCTTTTTACTTTGAGGTTATACTTTTGGATTAAGACTGCCCAATTTGGTTGCGTTGGGACATCTGGAACAGACTTATTTTTTCTTAATTCCTTGGAGTTCAACCAGAAATGCATTGAAACTTTGGACTTAATTTATACTGAATGAAATCAATACCTGATTTTTTTTTTTTTTTATGAAACAGCCTAAAAAGGCAATAATTGTTCCTCTTGCCCCTCTTTCCCACTATAGTTCCCTCAGTCTCTCTTCTAGAACTTAGGCTTTCAACAGGTCATGCTGCATTGATCACTGTGTCAAGGTTCTCCAAAGAAATAGAACTATGAGGCTACATAGAGATTTATTATAAAGATTGGCTAATAAAATTATGGAAGCTGAGAAATCCCAGTATCTATAGTATGAAGGTCTGAAAACCTGGAGTGCAATATTCCAGCTCAAGACCAACACACAGAGAGCAAAATCTCTCTTGATCAACTTTTTTCTTGTGCTTAAGCTTTCACTGGCTTCGAAGAAGCCCCCATTTGGGGAAGGCAATCTGCTTTGTTCAGTCTTTTAATCGAAATGTTAATCACATCCAGAAACACTCTCATAGACACATCCAGGATAATGTTTATATATGTGAGCAGCACATGACCCACTCAGGCTGATGCATAAAATTAACCATCAGGATCAAACTTAAAGTCTCTGGCATTCTAGCTAGAAAAAACTGAGGAAAGGGCTGCATCCCCAAACAAAATAACAATAACAAAAGTGCTTAACTAAGGTCTTCCTTCAATAAACAACTATTTTGATGTCAAAGTGGTTGTCAGTTATTTTAAAGTATGAGGGAGTTTGGCCTTCAAAGAGAATAGAACAGCTTGCGTTGAAACATTTCAAGAGGGTTTCATGGAAGAAGAGACTTGAAAATGACTGAGGATTGAATTAACAGAGAAATGAACAAATCCTGCCTTATAATTGTGTTGTGTCCAGATCAGAGAACATGTTAACAAATGGCCCCAGTAAACAACACAATATGCCAGTGAATATTTTGTATTCCCAGTTCTCAGATTTGGTCTCTGAAGGAAAATTGGTTCATATTTACTGTCATATCTTTTTCATCAATTGCCTTGAACTCCTTCAAAGAAATGTACTATGGAAATAGAAGTAATTTCTATTCTGCCTCCATCATAAGTTTATCCATTTCTTTTTCTGTTCAGCTTGTCATTGGATGTGTCAAACTAAGGTTTAGCTCAAGTTCATGATCTGTGGCTAGATTTTTAAGAATAATACATTAGGTGAGACTGTTCAGATAGTGAAACTTTTTTCTTCCCTTTGACTTTCAGTCATATGAATCCATCAGAAGAATAATTTCCAGTAGGAAATGGACCTGAGAAATAGAATGTGTTGGCTATCTGGTAAACCCTTTTAATATATCTAAAAGGTCTTTATCTGAAAAATGTATATCTCAGTTTCTTAGGGTCAAAGGCGAGATCATGACTTTTGTTAGAGCAAATGTGTCAAGCATCAAAAGGCATACATGTGAGTCGTGTATGAAAGTAATAAATCCAAGTGTCTGTAGGTGCTATCTTCCATTGTATTCAACTACAGGTATACCTCCTTTTATTGCACTTCACAGATACTGTGATTTTTTTAAGACTGAATGAAGGTTTATGTAACCCCGTGTTGAGCAAGTCCATCTGTGCCATTTTCCAACACCATTAACTCACTTCATGTCTCTGTGCCACATCTTGGTAATTAATATTTCAAAAATTTTGAGGTTATTGTATTTGTTAGGATGACCTGTGGTCTATTATCTTTTGGGACACTATGAACGATGCCCAAAAGATGGCAAACTTAATAAATGTCATGTGTGTCTGAGTGCTCCACTGACTGTCCCCTTGTCTCTCTTCCTCTCCTCAGGTCTTCCTATTTCCTGAGATGTAACAATTTGAAATCAGGTCATTTCATAACCCTGCAGTGGCCTCTAAGTGTCAAAGTAAAAGGAAGAATTACACATCCCTTACTTTATAATCAAAAGCTAGAAATGAAAAAGCGTAGTGAAGAAGGCATATCTAAAGCTGACAAAGACCAAAATCTAGGCATCTCATACCAAACAGCCACGATGTAAATATAACTAAAAGCTTTTGAGGCCAATTAAAAGTGCTACTCCAGTGAACACAAGAATGATAAGAAAGTAAAACGGCCTGTTGCTGATATGAAGAATGTTACAGTGATCTGGATAGAAGATCAAACTAACCACACCATTCCTTTAAGCCAAAGCCTAATTCAGAGCAAAATCCTAACTCTCTTCTCTTCTGTGGAGAGGTAAAGAATCTGCAGAAGAAAAGTGGAAGCTAGCAGGAATTTGTTTGTGAGGTTTACCGTCTCTGTAATGCAACAGTGAGGTGAAGCAGCAACTTATCCAAAAGATCTAGTGAAGGGAAGGTGGCCACAGTAAACATCTGATTTTCAATGTAGACAAAATAGCCTTCTCTTGGAAGATGTCATCTAGGGCTTTCATAGTTAGAGAGAAGACAACACCTGGCTTTAAAGCTTCCAAGGTCAGGCTGACTCTTGTTAAGGGGGCTATGCAGCTGGCAAATTGAAGTTGAAACCATACCAAAAGTCCTAGAGCCCTTAAGATTTATGCTACAGCTATTCTTCATACCAATACTCCCACTCGTAATTCCCAAATAGAAATGGGACAACAAAGCCTGGATGACAGCACACCTGTTTAAGCCTACTGTTGAGACCTACTGCTCAGAACAAAAGGAATCTTTTCAAGTTATTACTGCTCATTGAGATTGTATTTCATCACTCAAGAGCTTTGATGGAGATAAACAATGAAATGTTATTTTTATGCCTAAAGCAACATCCAGTTTTGCAGTCATTTTGACTTCAAGTCTTAAGACAAACATTTCAGAAGGCTATAGTTGCCACATATAGCAACACCTTGATGGATTAGGTCAAAGTCAATTGAAAATCTAGAAAGAATTCATGATTTTAGATGCCATTAAAAACATTTGTAATTTATAGGGAGGGGTCAAAATGTCAATATAAACAGGAGTTTGGAAGAAGTTAATTCCAGCCCTTATAGATAACTTTGAGAGGCTCAATGCTTCAGTAGAGAAGCCATAGCAGATGTAGTGACAGCAAGACAACTAGAAGAGGAACCTCAAGATGTGACTGAATTGATGCAATCTCATAATATTTTCACATATGAAGAATTGCTGCTTGTGGATGAGCAAAGAAAGTGGTTTCTTGAGTTGCAGATTATGGAAATGACAAAGAATGAAGAATAGTACATAAATTTAGTTGATAAAGCATCTGCAGAGTTTGAGAGGAAAGACTTCAAATTTCAAAAAAGTTCTGTGCTAAAATGCTATCACACAGCATCACATGTTAAAAGAAGACTCAATCCATGTGACAAACTTCATTGTTGTCTTATTTTGAGAAACTGCCACAGCCACCCCAACCTTGAGCAACCACCACCCTGGTCAGTCAGCAGCCATCAACATCAAGGCAAAACCCTCTCCCAGCAAAAACATGACTTGCTAAAAGTTCAGATGATAGTATTTTTTTTAGCAATAAAGTAGCAACGTACGTACATTTTTTAAACATAGTGCTATTGAGCACTTAGTAGACTATAGTATAAACATAACCTTTATATACACTAGGAAACCAAAAAAAAGTCATTTGACTCATTTTATTGTCATTAATATTATTGTGGTGGTCTGGAACTCAACCCACAATATCTCCAAGGTATGCCTTTATTTAATAAATATCAAGGAGTTTCTATATCATTACTATAACTTAAGGCATATAATGATTTTGCCAAATTTAAAGAATAGAATGATCACACATGAGAAATGTATTAATTAGTACTTAGTTTTCTTTGTTTTCAGTTTTATTAAACCTAAAGCTTATGGAAAGAAGTGGTTTTATCTAATCAACTTTGAACTAGTTTTTGGTTTTTTGTTTTTTAAATTATTTTTGCTTTTGAAATTAAGCAGTGGCATTGACACAGATTTGTATTAAAATGAAAAAAAATTGGTTTATATGAGCTCAAGATTAGTAATGGATGTGCAAAATATCCTAGACAAAATAAATGAACAATATTTGCTCTATTACTATATTAACTATTACTAGAACAATATTACTAAGAAAAACAGGCTAGACATAAACTCAATTTTAGGTCTCTTTTTCTAACACTCAGAAAAATTGAATAAAGAAATTGGAAGGCAGAATTTTAACTACTCGCCAACCTAGCTTTTGATAGAAACGAACACAAGGCATCTTAGTCACCAGCTAATCTTAAGATCTTAAAAATATTACCTCGGTAGAAATATACATAAACTCTCTAGATTACCCTTACCAGGGTTTCATTGTCTCAGGAAATAATTTTTGAAAAAGAAATCATGGGTTTTGGTTTCATCTTGTCATCTATACCCTCCATGAATATTGAGCAGAATAAAGCACAGCAAAAATGAACTGAAAAATATGGTATTAATTGGTTATCTCTGTACTTCTCTCAATGGTCATCTCTAGACTTGACCCAAAGGTTCCTAACTGTAGAATAAATAAGTACAGATGTACTGCTAAGTAGTTCCTGTAGTTTACATTTTTCTTTAGTCATTTTTGTCATTTTGGTTTACTGTATATGGGAATCATACTGCAGAGAGTATAGACTTTGGGAAAATCCGACTGTATTCAAATCCCTGATTGTTCCATTTTTGAATTGCCTTATCTGGGGAAAATTACCTACCTTTATTCACCTGTTTATTCTAGTTATACATGTTACTTAAGGCCTGAGCGCATTGTTCAAAATTAATGTTCACACACTTTATGACTATTTTTTATATTTGTGACTGTTGTCATCATCTTTTATATTCTTCTATTTTTCTTCAAAATAGTTTATATTCATGCACCCATTTTGATTACCTAATGCATTCATTTACTGTTCAATTATTTCAAAAACAATTATAGGTCTCCTTCTATGTGACAGCACCAAATCTTGAGAATACAAAAGGAACAAGATACAATCCCAGCTCTCAAGCAGTTTACAGTATGTTATGGAAAAGTAGAAGAAAAAACAAAACAAAAGATTCTATGTGTTACAATACATAATCGGAGTTCTTAGGAAAGAAAGTGAGAGGCTAATTGTAGTAGAGTATCTGTTTAGCTTTTTTTTGTTTTTAATGTTTGGAGAATGAAGAGTGTCCCTCAAATAGAAAACCGGGAAAGACAAGAAAAGGAAATGTTAAGCACAATGGACAGTTTATGCCCAGACACAGAGGTGTGAAATTTTAGCATATCCTTCCTAGCAACCAAACTCTCCAATCCACTGTAAAGCTATTGCTACTTAGCAGTATTTTTGGTTCCTTCATATATTCTGCATAGGACTTATAAAGTAATCATTTTATGTTGGTATCAATGTTGATTTTCTATCCACAGAGAACGGGTATCTGAAAGAACATTCCAGCTAATTTAAAACGCTTTGTTCTTTCTTAAGACCTCATATACATACATATAGTGTTTGAGTATAATTTTCTATGTTTTTAATATTATATGTAGGAATGAGCATAGTTTCATTACTTTAAGAATCATTTCTATTTTTTCATGGTATGCTTGTTCTCAAATGTTCCCCTTTTTCCCTTTTAGGTTTTGGTCCTGTTCTAATGCAATTGTAGGTATTCTCTACAGATTAAAATCAATTACAATTAATTCACAAGGCAAAATCCATGATGAGCAAAAGTATTAACTATGTTTAAAAAGTCCATTTTTTTCTTTGATTACTTGAATATTTTATAGTCAATACAGATTTTCCTTCATACAAATACTCACACTCATAATTCCCAAATATGAAATTCTAATACTAAATAAATGGAAATAGCAATAAAGATGGTGGTATACTTAAACTCAAACTTGAAATTAGTGCTATTAATTTTTTATTGCTGAAAAGAAAAAAAATTAATGAGTGTCTGCTTCAATGTAATGAATTTCATAAATATATGTACAGATTTCAATTTTATTTTGAGATGACATTTTAATGAGAAGTGTAAGTGAATTAGAGAAAATATATTAGTTACTAACTTTTGAAATAAGTTATTTGCAGAGCTTCTTGGGGGGGTGTCAATAAAGAAGTTGCTGTGTGGATCATTTTCTGTAAAATATTCTGTGAAAACATCTTTGGATGATTTCAAAGGAGGATATACCATTTCAGGCAAAAGAGCTTCTGATGTTTTGCAGAATAGTTTTTTTTCTACCAGACACTGCACCATATTGAGCAAAATGCATGGCAGCACTGTTATAGCAGAATGAAAGATGGCTTTACAAAGTTAATATTGTATGAGGCACATCTGGGAAGCTCAATCAGCTCCCTTCAGCTAGGGCCGTGATCCAAGGGTCCTGGGATCGAGCCTCAGAGTAAGGCTATCCTGCTCAGCATGGAGCTTGCTTCTCCCTCTCCTCTCCCTTTGTGCTCTCTCTTGCTATCTCTATCTCTCTCTCTCTCTCTCTCAAATAAATAAATAAAATCTTTTTTAAATTAATATTGGAAAGGATCTAAAGGAACTATATTAAATAATATGATTGTGAGTATTCCTTCCCCATCAAGTTTCACTGAAATCAATGGTGCAGCCATCTTGTTCACTTTTATATATCCTTATGTATTTAATTTGAAATGTTAATACTCCACATAACCAATTTTACTGCATAATAAAAATGTTTTAATACTGTACTGAAAACTCAAACATGCTTAACAATTTATTTTTAAAATACTCTAAATTGATAATGTGCAAAACCCAGCAATTTTTAAGGTGACATGATTTGAAATAGTCATGGCATGCTACCATTTAAAAATACATTCTCTATGCTGTGTATTTGTTAAGTAAATCATAAGGTTTTTACATAGTACTAATGATTCACCCTGAGCACACTGTGAAAGTTCAATCATTAAACCATTCATTACCAGATGCCAAGAAGAAGTAGAAGCTAACCCTGCTGGAGCTCCAATCTTTGGCCAAAGCAGATTCCAAAAACAGTGAGAAATTAAAAGCTTTGCTGATTGGATTACTAAAACACCTAATGGTCAAAATAAACCTCAAAATCCAACTATTTTAGGTCATGAAAAGTCCACTCTTTAAAATATACATATATATTTCCAGAATTCCTATCATTTCTATTGTATTTTGAATCTTTTCCAAAATAACAATATTTATATTTCACTGTTTTGTTTAAAGGCATTCAGTTTGGTATGCTTTCACTGGTAATATGAAAGAGATAAGAGCAAAAAGGAAAAAGAGACAGAGAGCGACAAGTATCATTGTCCTACATTTATAAATGGATGAAACACTCTAGTAACATCAATAATTTTATATTCATTACCCTTATGACTGTTAGGTGGGCATATATTTTACCATGTTCTGTAGTGACTAATTTTGGAAACTCAGAAGGCAGCCAGAGCTGCTTTGGTGTAACCTACAAAGTTTGGGAACCCTTATTGTACATTGCCAAGATAATGGCAGTGTTCTTTTGTGTGAGTTCTGAAGAGCCCTCATCTTCATAGAGCACTAATCCTGTGTGTTTTCCCTGGATAGCCTCACCTTCCATTCATCTCCACCAAATCCATTCCTGAACCAGGGAAGAGGCTGGCAATAGGAAATGAGCATGTGACTATTAGGGTATAAATACTGTGTCTGTGTGTGAGTGTGTGTGTGTGTGTGTGTGTAAATAAATACTGTGTGCTTTTGTTGTCCTATTACAATTTTTCACACATTATAAGTTTATGAAGTAAAGGCATTTTCACTGCCTCTTTCACCATTAAGAAAATTGAGCTTTAGAAAGAATGGTTATCCTCAGATTACCCAATTTTAAAAATTTAGGTCAGAAATTGAAACCCAAAGTCTCTGAGATGTCAGAGTCCTGGCTTTTAGTCTTTTTCCCTCCCTTAGATAACAGATTCCAAACATCTATATTAATGACTAAGCATGTCATCAAAAGTAAAATAACAATGTTTGGTATTTGGGCTTCTGCAATTAACTTGGGGCTTTTCAAAAAACAAAACTTAGTAGACTGGGTCAAATAAAACCAATGTACTAATGACAACACCGTGTGAAGCCTTTTGAAAATCCTGTTTAAAACTGTGATCAAATTCCTAAAATGTAATGGATTAAAAACAAATAAAATATAACCTGCAGAGGTCATTTGAAAATCAAACTACTTCAGATTTGTCATACACAGGTGTCTTTTACAAGGATGGTATTCACGCTCAAAAGTCAAACTATGCTATAAATCAAAATAAAGGTTTTTTTTTTGCTTCTAAGTTTGTACTAGACTATATTTATTGCCAAAATTAAACTTGAGATATTACAATGGTAATAAAAATGTCATGTAGGATTTGCTTATGTACTTTTAAATGATATTAAAAGTGAGTTGTAAACTGGACTGCATAAAAGAAAAACGTGTATGGCTATTGATCTTCTTTAAATGAGAAGGTTTCACCATAGCTGTGGTAGGGAAGCTTGCCACAGAATGTAGACAGCTCGCTAATGTCCAAACTTAAAGTGGCCTATTTTTAGCAATTAGAGGGTTGAAATATTGTTTTCTCATCTTAGAATTCTATAGAATAGTATTGCAAAGGGCCATTTCAAATGATTAAGTAGATTTTTGACCTTGAAATGCAGGTCGAATTTATAAGAAAGAGAAGAATAGGGTTCAATATGTATCTGAGGAATTGACACAACATGATGAAAGAGGATAGAGACTACAATGCCTAAACCTATGCTTTTCTCAACTGTCATAGAGGGGAAAAAATATTGAGTTGATCTCCCATATGTTTATGTGGACATAACTTAAGATGTCTTGGTCAATCTCAGTGAAGCTACAAGAGCATGATAATGGATATAGAGCAAAGCTGCCCAAATTAATTTTACCCTGATGGTGGCAAAAATAATGTTATGTGGATTATTTACTGCTACATTTTTTTATCATTTCATTATAAGTCATCATGATCTTTATCATTCTAAGTATGCAACAAAATATATTTGTACAAAAATAACTAGAGGTTTACTTTTAAAAGAAGAGGTAAAATGTGTGTTCCCAGCAAGTAGAGCAAATTCTAAACAACTTTCATGTGAATAATACCATGTTATTGCTCAGAGGGCTTGAATGTTGTCAGATAGATCTAATATCTATCATGATGGAGAGGAACAGGTTTTTGTACCAGAGAGTATCCATTCTTGAGATACCATGATGTTTATGTAAATTTTACTTTTTTAAGATCAGAAATACACTGTCTGCAACTGCACTTTGGTATTCTTTTAGTATTTCCTGGTCACTAAATGACTATTCATTTATCTAAAATTTCAAATTGTATAAAAACACATCCCGTAGCACCTGATTTTAATGCTGTACCTTAGAACAATGTTTGCCATTACACATGTCAATCCTGAAGCTGGTTTCTTCTGTTTAATTTTGAAATACACTCACTTGGTAACTCAATGTTTTATAATTATGTTTGAATTGCATGATCCTATTTTATTCATTTGGATTTCATTATAAACTTTATAATATTATACGAATATTACTAATAGTATTACTAAATATTAGCAATACTAAATATTACTTAGTGATATTAATGGTGTTGCTATACATTCTTCCTAGTCTTCAGCAGAGAAGAGAAACTTACTGCTCCTATTCCCAGGCCCTCTGAATCATGTTGGGGTTCTGAATCATTCTCCCTCTGGCTCCATATTTAGGATCAAGAAAGAACATGTTCTCAACTCGACACTCCTTAATTCCCATTCTTCATCCCTTCTAGTCCAGAAAAGATTCTTCTCTCATTCTCCCCTGAAAACAGTACCCATTTGTGGGGCAATAGTAAGGCTTCCAATAACCTTTATTTCAGTTACCAAGAAAAACTTCAGTCCTTCCTTGAATTCATGCCTTCAGGGCATTTGCAGTAGTTTGACCAACATCACATACATCAACATCATTTTCCAATTCTTAGAGTCAGTCTCTTCTCAGAATCCCACGCCATGCAAACCTGATCTAAGAAAGCCCACTATCCAGGCCTTACTCTCTTGTATCCATAAACATGACTCAGGGAAAATCGCATCAACTCTGAGCCACATTTTCCCTCTACAAGACAATGGAATCATTACAAGACAAATTATGAAGCTACATGAGCATTAAGTGGTCAGCTGGCCATAGGTGACAGATCACTGCTCAATATAGTTGATATTATGACTTAACCTTTTGAATTTATTTGTGGAATGGTGATTATATTTAAAGGGGATATAAAGATAGCATGTGACATAAAAAGAGCCTCCCTACTCAGTAAATATGAAAGTAACCTTTAGTCTTTTATTAAGCAGATAAACCAGGAAATGTTTTGATGGGAAAAAATGAAAATTAACTAGCATTTGCCAATGATAAATGTTACCTAATAATGAATGTTTTTCTATCATTGTATTATAAATCCTCTAGTATGAAATTCAGAATAATCTCTCCACTGGATGCCCTTCCTTAGTAGCTGGCTTACTGAGTCAAAAATTCAAGTCATGTTAGAGAAGTGGTTCTCAAATCCCAGGTACAAATTTGTTACAATACTTGGAATGTTAATTTATAAAAGATTTCTGATTAATTTACAGACCTAAGGAAACAGGACTACTCTAAGTGTTAACACTTTATAATTTGATAAATACTTCCCATACTCTGCCAAAGATTGTGATAAAAAGCCAGATTCATTAATCACTGTTCTAGAGGATATTATCTATTGCCCTAATCTTTAAAGAATTAGTCCTATTACATAGCCTATACATTACCACATATAAAAGACAAATAGAAATTTTTATAATTTTAATGAATATAAATCCAGGTCAAAAATGTGTTTAAAAATGGCCTTTGATGACGTTTGGTAAGACAGTAGAACTTAAAAGTCTACACACACACACACACACACACACACACACACACAGAAAAAGAAGGCAAATAAATATGTGAGGTAATAGATGTGTTAATTCAGTGGGGGAATTCTTTCACAATGTACATGTAAATCAAATCCTCGTGATGTATACCTTAGAGGTCTTAACATTTTATTCAATTATATCTCAATATAGCTGCAAAAAAATATGGCTCTTCTATTTTAGGAAATTAAGAAATTAAGTTTTCAAGTTAATTTAATTTGCAAAAACATACCATTGACTATCTTTATGATTCTGCTGAAACAGGCCTATTTTTTAAAAAAATTTTAATGTTAGACAAATACAATTTTTAAATGAATTTTTATATATCATTCCTCACTAAGTTTTTTAAATGGCTTACTCTCAGGGGTAGAAAAAGCTATTCTCAGGGACGATGTAGGTCAAAGGGCATAAATTTTCAGTTAGAAGAATAATTTCTAAGGATCTAATTATAGCATGGTGACTATTGCTAATAATACAATACTATATACTTGAACTAAGCTTGTTTTAAGTATTAAACTGTTTAAGAAATTCTGAGATTCTCTTACTTGGTTTCCAAGTCTGATTTTCAAATATTCTTGAATTAACAGTTATAACTGATTTTATCATATACAGCTCATGCCATGATGCCAAATTTTCATTCTTGGTGATTATTAACCCCATAATATTAAAATTATATAAATAGGATTTACAGCTGCAAATTCAGACATATAAATGCTATTATATATGTTCTAAGAATCTTAGATTGGGTTGAACTACCCATTTCTGAAAACTAAAAACTATAATCCGTGTACTGTTTTATCTATAAACCACAGTATCAAAAATTTGCTCTCACCTGTTTTATCACGTAATGGGTCTCTTTCACAGAAATAGCATATATCATTGTATTATATACATTTGATCTAAGAATTAAGTCTCAAAATAGAAATATGTCCCATTTGGAGGTTTTTTTTTCTAAACAATTATCTCTAAAAATATCATACAATTTAATTGATATTAACAACTATGAAGTAGATACTAAAACTTTTTCACTAAAGAAACCCAGAATTGGTAAAAATAACAACAACACTTATTCTAAGTTCCAGTGCAAATCAGAAAATCTCATTGAAACCCAACTTGAGTTACTCCATAGTAATGCTATTTGGATTATACTGTACTCCTCTTCTGGAATAGAAATAAATCAGATAGGAATCCTATACTCAATCCTATTTTACTACCTTGTTATTTCTGCTTTTCCCTAGGCTGTGTCATCTACTACTCATGATCTAGATTTATCTGGGCATGTGTTTCAAATTGATGGTATAAGCTTAATAGAAATCTATTTATGTGTGTGTGTGTGTCTGCTTGATAATCGACCCTGTCCATCACAGGAAGTCTCAGTGACCAGGTCTGAACCGAACCTACAAAGAAAGTCAATGGTTTAATGGGCGGTGATTCTGAGTTGTTTAATGCGGAATATAGTAAATTATCCAAATCCATTTTCATCCCTACTCCATGGTTTCATATTCAAGTCCAAGGGAGAAAAAAATTGTTAGTAAAAATGAAACAGTTGTTTCTTATGAGGTATAGGTAATGCTGCTATTTGATCCTTATCCTAGCATGTATAAAGAGGCAGGAGCCCTTTTTGCCACAGTGAGATAAACAGCCAAGAGAGGGTGCAGCCCATGACAAGAATTCTACTCAGTCATCTGCTATAACAGCCCCAATTAGCAGCAGCTCTTGCCATCCTAAAGACCAGTGGTGACCACAAATCAAAGAAAAGGTACTTGAAGCAGGAAAGCACTCTCAAAAGTAGCTCAAAGGCCCTGGGGAAACTGGATATAATAAGGAAGTACATGAGAATCTCCTCTGAGAACTTCCACAAATACTTATGATGATGAGCAGAGGAAATGCAGATTTGAATGCACCTTGTTAACTTGCCTCCATTTGTATCTCTAATCCAGTATGGTCTGGTAACACTGGCCCTCAGTTGTAGCTATTTATGTACATGCCCCATCCTATAGTAACAAGCCCTTTGACTCCTCACATCAACTCTAGGAGACATGTATTAGGTCAATTTTAAATTCCCTTTGAAACTCCCCAAACTAATACTAATACTAATACTATAACCAAGGATATAGTCCCTTCAAAATCTGTGTTATTTCCTCTACACTGCTGCTTATAGAATGGCTACATTAGGAGCAGCAATTTTCTTTGAGGTAACATCCTTGGAAATTATATCAGCATGTTCTCTTATCTAACCACCTTTTATTTTGTATAAAAACACTATTTAATACAAGCAAGCCTGTTCTCACCTTTTTCTGTTCAATATTGTGACATCATAGGAAAAATACGTTAAAGACAAAATAATTAGAAAGGAGGAAAAAAATTGGTCATTATTTTCAAATGATAGAAATATCTACAGAGAGAAGCAATATTTTTAAATTACATAAAATGAGTTAAGCAAGTGCTAAATAAAGATCAATATACAAAATTCAATTCAATTCAATATACAAAAGATCAATATACAAAACACACATGTGTGCCAGCAAAGATTAAAATTATTTAAAAACATTTAAAATAGTATCAAAATAAGAAAAATCCATTGCAACACAAAAAGGGTCATGTAACATCTATACTCAAAATCATGAAACATTGCTGCACATCAATAAAGAAATAAATTAGTAGAGATGTATCTCATGGGCTTGGGTAGGAAGACTTCATAACATTAAGATGTCAATTCTTCCCAAATGGGTATATTCATGCATTAGAACTTCAATAAGAATCTTAATAAGATTCTGATAATATTTGAACAGTTTGTTCTAAAGTGTATATAGAAAAACAACATACCATTCCTGAAGAATAGAGGATTTATTTGCCTTACTATTTGTGACGATGATTATAAAATGATACTAGATAAGATTCATGGTATTGGCTTAGGGTAGACTAATTTATGAATGGAATAGAACAGCCTAGGTAGAGGAATCATATATATAAGTTTACCTACGACAACACACTCAGCAGCCTGTACAACTAATTCTTCAATAAAGGGTGTTGGATTGCACATTACAGTGTCCACCAACTGGGTGACTAAGTTGTATGATTTTTCCATGTCTTCTTGCCTTCAAAGTAAGAAGGTCATAATGTCAAGGAATCAAAAGAAACTCCCCCAAAAAGGCTATCCCTACCACCCATTTTTTTTGTTTTTTTTCTTTAATTTTATTGTTAATAGATTATCTCCTTTTGTACTATCTCAGCAATCCATTTAAAATGAACTTTAAAGATATTTTATCCAGCAGGTGAATTGGGAAAGACATTAAATTACACCATATTTCCAATGTCAATAGAGTAACAAGAACTCTTTCATTAATGGTGGTATAACAGAACTCCCCAAATCTTAAGTGTATGATTCATATAGTGCCTCCCTTCTAAAGAAAACAATATGGAAGGGGGAAAAAAAAGAAAAAGAATAACTTAATGGTGGGAAAATGTGACAACCTTTATCTTAGACACATAAGTGATCAAAGATATTGATACAATGTTTTAGTACCATATACCTTTGATATTTAGGTGAGAGTGTGACATTATCTGTGATGTCTTCCTCCTAATACAAATAAACTTAGACTAATCATGAAAAAAACATCATACCCATCCATCTTCAAGGTCATTGTAAAAAACACCTTTTCAGTACGCCTTAAAAATCTCAAGATTATACAAGTATTCACAAAGATTGAAGAAAAAAGGAACTCTCATGTACTGCTAGTGGGAATATAAATTAGTATAGCCACAAAGGAAAACAATAAGCAGACACCACCCCCCAATAAAAATAGAAATATTATGTGATCCAGTAATCACACTATTGGATATTTACCCAAAGAAAGGAAAGGCACTAATTCAAAAAGACATACACACCCTTCTGTTTATTGTATCATTATTTAATAAATAGCTGAGATATGGAAGGAACGGAAGTATCCACTGATTGATGAATGGATAAAGAATATTACTTGGCCATAAAAAGGAGAGATCTTGCCATTTGTGACAACATGGATGGACCTAGAAGGATTATGGTGAGTGAAAAAAGAGGAAGACAAATACCATATCTTATTTTTATGTGGAATCTAAAAATAAAAAAAAAAAACAACAAAGCATAACAGACCCATAAAGATAAAGAACAAACTGATGTTGCCAAAGAGCAGGGGACAGGGAGATGAGCAAAATCGGTGAAGGGGAATGGGAGGTACAGGCTTTCAGTTATGGAATGAATAAGTCACAGGGATAAAAGGAGTAGCATAGTGAATACAGTCAGTGGTATTGTAACAGCACTGTATGATGTTAGATAGTAGCTACATTTTGTTGAGCATAGGATAATGTATAGAGTTGTCAAGTCACATGTTGTGCACCTAAGACTAATGTAATGCTGTATGTCGGGGATCCCTGGGTGGCTCAGCGGTTTGGCACCTGCCTTTGGCCCAGGGCGCGATCCTGGAGTCCCGGAATCGAGTCCCGCGTCGGGCTCCCGGTGCTTGGAGCCTGCTTCTCCCTCCTCCTCTGCCTCTATCTATCTATCTATCTATCTATCTATCTATCTATCATAAATAAATAAATAAATATTTTTAAAAAATGATGTATGTTATCTATACTTTAACGAAAAAAAGGATTCTCAAAAACATGAAAAGTCTGAAAAGTGTCAGTCTAGAGCATATTTATGTGCCAAACATGAGAGTACCCAAATATGTAAGACAGTAAATAATAAACATAAGAGATATGATTGATAGTAATACAGTAAGAGTAGGAGACTTTAACACCCCACTTACACTGATAGATGTAAATCTGTACAACAAGGAAACGAGGAAACAGTGACTTTGAATGATACACTTGGCCAGATGAATTTAACAGACATATTCACAACATTCCACCCTAAAACAGCACAATACACATAGAATATTTTACAAAACAGATCACATTAGGGCACAACAAGTCTGAATAAATTAAAAAAAATCAAAGTCATACTGTACATCTTTTCTAATCTATGAAACTAGAAATCAACTACAAGAAAAAGTCTGGAAAGAACACAAATACATGGGGTTAGATAACAGGCTATTAAACAATGAATAGGTCAACCAAGAAAGAAATAAAAATTTCATGGAAACAAATGAAAATGAAAATACATCCATCAAATTTTTTGGAATGCAGTAAAAGTCATTCTAAGAGGGAAGCTTACAGCAGAACAGGCCTACCTCAATAAGCAAGAGAAATCTCAAACAACCTAACTTTACATGTAAAGGAGCTAGAAAAAGAAAAAAATTCAAATCCAACAGATGGAAGAAAATATTATAGATTAGAGCAGAAATAAATGACATAGAAGCTAAACAAACAAACAATAGGTAAGAACAAATCAATGAAACCAGGAACTGGTTCTTTGGGAAAAAAAATCAACAAAATTTATAAACCTCTAGCAAGACCCATTAAAATGAGAGGACCTAAATAAAATTACTAATGGAATAAGGGAAATAACAACATCACAGAAATGCAAACAATTGTAACAGAATATTATGACAACCTATATGCCAACAAATTGGACAACATAGAAGAAATGGGTACACTCCTAGAAACATAACATACCAAAAGTAAAGCAAGAAGAAATAGAAAACTTTAACAGACCAATCCCCAGCTGGGAAATTGCTTCAGTAATCAAAGAACTCCCTAAAAAGTCCAGGACCAGACAGCTTCACAGGCAAATTCTACCAGATATTTAAAGAAAAGTTAATATCCATTTCTCTTAAGTTATTCCAGAAATACAAGAGGAGGGAAAACTTCCAAATTCATTCTATGAAGCCAGCATTATCCTGATCCCAAAATTAGACATAGACACTATTAAAAAAGAGAACTACCGACCAAGATCTCTCATGCATATAGATGCAAAAATTCCTCAATAAAATATTAGGAAACCAAATCTAAAAATATATTTTAAAAATAACATACTACAATCAAGTGGGATTTATTCTCAAGATGTAAGGGTTGTTTGATATTCACACACACAAAAAAATCAATGTGATATGTCATATCAATAAAAGAAAGGATAAAAACCATATAATCATTTTAATAGATGCAGAAAAAGCATTTGTCAAAGTACAGCAAATGATAAAAACCCTTTGCAAAGTAGGTCTAGAGGGAACATATCTCAGAACAACAGCCTTATATGAAAAACCCATAGCTAACATGATATTCAGCCGAGAAAAACAGAGCTTTTCCCCTAAGGTTACGAACAAGACAAGGATGTCCATTCTCACTACTTTCATTCAGCACGATAATGGATGTCCCAGGCACAGCAATGTAAGGGCACAACAACGTGACAACATTAAAAAAAAAAAAAAAGAAAAAAAAAAAGGCATCCAAATTGGTAGGAAGAAAGGAAGAAATAAAACATTTCCAGATGACATGATACCACATATAGAAAACTCTAAAGACACCATCAAAAAATGACTAGAACTTAAAAAAACAAAAACAAAAAAAAACACTACTAGAACTGATAAATTCAGTGAAGTTCAGGATACAAAATCAATGCACAGAAATCTGTTGCATTCATGTACACTAATAACAAAGCAATGAAAAATGAAATTAAGAAAACAGCCACTTACAACTGTACCAAAAATAACATATCTGGGAATAAACTTAACCAAAGAGGTGAAAGACTTATACTCTGAAAGTTATAAAATACTGATGAAAGAAATTCAAGACAACACAAAGGAATGGAAACGGAAAAGAAACAAATATTGTTAAAATGTATATACTATCCAAAGCAATCTACACATTTAATGCAATTCCTATCAAAATACCAATAGCATTTTTCATGGAAGTAAAAGAAACAATTTAAAAATTTATATGGAACCACAAAAAAAAAAAAATCGCCAAAGCAATCTTGAAAGAGAAAAGGAAAGCTGGATGTATCACAGTTCTGGACTTGGAGCTATATTACAAAACTGTAGTCATCAAGATAGTATGGTACTAGCACTAAAACAGACACATAGGACAGCAAAATCCAGAAATGGAACCCACAACTATCTGGTCAACTACACTTTGATGAAGCAGGAAAGAATATCCATTGGAAAAAGGACAGTTTATTCAACACATGGTATGGGGAAAACTGGACAGCAACATGCAGAAAAATGAAACTGGACCACTTTCTCACGCACAAAAATAAATTCAAAATGGATCAAAGACCTAAACGTGAGACAGGAAACCATCAAAATTCTAGAAAAGAACACAGGCAACAACCTCTTTGACATCCACTATCGCAACTTATTAGACACATCTCCTGAAGCAAGGGAAACAAAAGCAAAAATGAACTATTGGGATTTCATCAAGATAAAAAGCTTTTGCATGACAAAGGAATCGATAAAAAGAACTAAAAGGCAACCTATGGAATGGGAGAAGATATTTGGAAATGACATATCTGATTAAGGGTTAGTATCCAAAATATAAACGAACTTATCAAACTCAACAGCCAAAAAACAAATAATCCAGTTAAGAAATGGGCAGAGGACATGAATAGACAGTTTTCCAGAAAAGACATCCAGATGGCTAACAGACACATGAGAAAATGCTTATCACTCATCAGAGAAATACAAATCAAAATTACAAGATGCCATCTCACACCTGTCAGAAAGCTAGAATCAACAATGCAGGAAACAAAATGTTGGTGAGGATGTGGAGAAAGGTGAATCCTCCTACACTGTTGGTGGGAATGCAAACTGGGGCAGCCACTGTAGTGTGGAAAACAGTATGGAGTTTCCTCAAAAGGTTAAAAATAGAGCTACCCTATGGTCAAGCAATTGCACTACTAGATATTTATCCAAAGGATTAAAAATACTGTTGAGCACATGCACCCTGGTGTTTATAAGAGTATTATCACCAAAAGCCAAATTATGAAGAGTCCAAATGACCATTGACTGATGAATGAAGAAGATGGGTTATGTGTGTATATAATAGAATATCACTCAGACATAAAAATGAAATCTTGCCATTTGCAACAGTGTGGATGAAGTAGAGTGTATTATGCTAAGCAAAATAAGTCAAAGAAAGAAATACCGTATGATTTTACTCATATGTGGAATTTAAGAAACAAAACATAAGTAAATAAGTGACAGAAAAATAAAAAGAGGGAGGCAAATCATAAAAGAGACTATAGAAGACAAACAGGGTTGCAAGGGGAAGTGGGCAAGGGGATGGGCTAAATGGTTGATGAGGATTAAGAAGGGCACTTCTTGTGATGAACACTGGGTTGTAAGTGTAAGTGATGAATCACTAAATTCCACTCCTGAAATTAATAGTACACTATACGTTAAGCAGCTAGAATGTAAATAAAAACTTGAAACATTAACAAAAATACCTAAAACATTCAGTGGTTGAAGTTACTTAAAAACCATTATATCACTCTAAAAAAATAAATATACCCCTTTAATGATTATTTCAGTGACAGGTTTATTTAAGTAATTGAGTGGACTTTTTTTTAAACATATTGTGCTGTTATCTACTCATAAAGTTAAAGTTACATTATCAGCTTTCCCTTTAAAAACAAAACAAAACAAAATGATGTGTTTGAGAGAGAGAGAAAGTGCAGGGGGAGGGGCCGAAGAGAGAGATAATCCTGAAGCGGACTCCCTGCACTGAGCATGGAGTCTGACACAGGGTTTGATGCACGGCTAGATCCCAGATCCCAAGATCATGACCTGAACCAAATTCAAGCCAGCCCCTTAAGTGACTCTTCCACCCAGATGTCCCAGCAGCTTCCCCTTTTGATTCAACTTAGCAAGTCACATTCAAATCCTTAACATTATTTATTTATATGGTAGATCTGCTAACTTTATGCTTCCTTTCTGAAACCAAATATTTGAATTCAGTCAGCCTCCCCCAACCTTCAGAAGAACTTTTAGCTTATATTAAATTATTTATATTAATTCCAAAGAAGCAAATTAGCACATTAAATTTAAATCAGAAATAAATTTTAAAATGTATTTAAAGATTGGAGGGGAGTTCTATTCTTAACTTTTTTGAGGAACCTCCATACTGTTTTCCACAGTGGCTGCCCCAGTTTGCATTCCCACTAACAGTGCATGAAGGTTTCCCTTTCTCTACATCTTTTCCAACCCCTGTTGTTTCTTGTGTTGTTGACTTTAGCCATTCTGACAGGTGTGAGGTGATACCTCATTGTACTTTTGACTGGCATTTCCCTGATGGTAGGTGGTAATGAGCATCTTCTCATGTGTCTGCTGGCCACCTGGATGTCTTCTCTGGAAAAATGTCTATTCGGGATGCCTGGGTGGCTCAGTGGTTGGGTGTTTTCCTTTGGCTCAGGGCCTGATCCCATGGTCTGGGATTGAGTTCCACATTGGGCTCCCGGAGGGGAGCCTGCTTCTTCCTCTGCCTGTGTCTCTTCCTCTCTCTGTGTGTCTCTCATGAATAAATAAATAAAAATCTTTTTTAAGGAAAAATGTCTATCCATGTTTACTATCCATTTTTAATTGGATTGTTTAGTTTTTGGCTGTTGAGTTTTATAAGTTCTTGTATATTTTGATACTAACCCTTTATCAGAAATGACATTTGCAAATATCTTCCCCATTCCATAGGTTGCCTTTTAGTTTTGTTGATTGCCAACTGCACTACTAGGGATTTGCCCAACGAATGCAAAAATACTAATTCAAAGGGATATGTGCACCCCTATGTTTATTGAAATATTATTTCTAATAGCCAAAATATGGAAGCAACCAAAGTTTCCATCAATAGATGGATAAAGAAGAGGTGGCATACACACATATGTACACACACAGATACAAGCATACACATACATACTGAAATACTACTCAGACATAAAGAATAAAATCTTGTCATTTGCAATGATGTGGATGGAGCTAGAGAATATTATGCTAAGTGAAACAAGTCAGAGAAAGACAAATACCGTATGCTTTCACTCATATGTGGAATTTAGGAGACAAAATAAGGCAAAGGAAAAGGCAAAGCACTTATTTTGAGTAAGTGCTCAACAAGAACATTGTACTGAATTCATACACATCTGCAGTATGTGCCAGTGAGAAGTGAAACACAAATACAGGATTCACAGCCCATTGATTAAATATTGAACTTAATCCATTTTACAAAGTTATTTTAGCACCTTCTAAATATATAACATTGAGCAAGATATAATCAATATTTCAATGAAAGCTATGATAATGTTTGTGCCGTACAGAAGTTTATAACTATTGTGAGAAAAAAAATACTGAAATGGGATAAACAAAAAAAGAGAAACCACTCCCTGGACAGAATACAAAGCTCTATAATATTTAGTATCTGTAGATTAAATCATGCCTGTATGAGCAGTATTATAGGGAAAAAGCAGACAGAAGAGAAAGATACTTAACTTATGCAAGGACAGAGTACCAACACAGTTAACATTTGGCTTAGCCTTCTGTCAATCTTCGGAAGTCACACACCAGGGATTAAAAGAAGGATCACATAGCAGGTCAATGGGTAAACATCCAGTGTCACAAAGAATATCAGCTCAGAATTCTCCACAATAAAGCAAACTTCCTTAAAGGAGAACATGCTCAGTTGGTGAATTGGGAAAACAAACCAAAAAAATCAACAGATGGACTCTTCAAAAGCATTCCTGTCTGATGAGTCTAAATTGAGATAGAGTAGAAGGGAAAATAAAATAGAAAAAAAGTATTCCCTCGCAATAAGCTCATAATCACACATATTTGTGTCATGAAATCCTACCAGTGGTTACCTTAAAAATATGAAGACAAAAATGTAATCTTGGGGTGCCTGGCTGGGTCAGTCACTGGAGCATGCAACTCGGATCTTGGGGTTGTGATTTTGAACTCCACATGGGGTATAGAGATTACTTAAAAATAAAATCTTTTAAAAAAAATGGATTCTAATGTAGCTCCATATTCGTTTGACTATAAGAATTTGGAGAAAGCAAATATAAATGTTCTTTGGAGAAAAACATTTCAAATAAAGACTAACTTCTCCTATTTATGATATTCCAGAAAGCAGCTCCCATTCAAACTACATATGATCAAATCATCAAATAAGTATATAAAAATGTATTTGTATATAAACAAAAAGAGGGACTAAAGTTATGAACAAAATATTCAACTGAATATTCCTGAAAATGTTGAAAAAATAGGCTAAATTAAACTTCAAAAACTGGAAAATAGACTACTTATACTAATATTAAAATGAATGGTTTAAATGCTACTAATATTAAAATTAAATTTTAATACTTCAAGCTTAAAGTAATTAAACATAGCTGCAGAAAGAGTTAGTGAAGTGGAACATAGTTCTATAGAAAACGACTCAGAAGACAAAGATAAAAAATATAACAGGGAAAGTAGAGTGAGTAAGCCCAAATTCTGTCTATATTTTGAGGAGGTGACAATAGAAAGATTAGGGGAAAGCCATATTCAATGAAATAATATCCTAGATTTTCTGTATGCTCCCCTTCCTCAGATTCAGGAAACTTGAAGAATCTCAAGCAGGATTAATAAAAAGAAAATCCACTTGAAGAATCTCAAGCAGGATTAATAAAAAGAAAATCCACAGTTAGACATGTGATGAATGTCTGTTTCACATGGTGAAACAGCAGAATGAAAAAGGAAAGAAGAGGTCTTTAAAAGAGCAAAGATTGGGCACAGCCCAGGTGGCTCAGTGGTTTAGTGCTGCCTTCAGCCCAGGGCGTGATCCTGGGGACCCAGGATCAAGTCCCACGTCAGGCTCCCTGCATGGAGCCTGCTTCTCCCTCTTCCTGTGTCTCTGCCTCTCTCTCTCTCTGTGTCTCTTGTGAATAAATAAATAAAATCTTTAAAAATAAATAAATAAAAGAGCAAAGATCAGTTGACCTACAATGGAGTAACAACCAGATAGTCTACTTCTCAATAGCAGAAAAAGCCAGAAGAGAATGAAATTATATCTCCAGATTGATGAGAAAAAGATCTCTATCAAAGCATAATTGTGGTATGATTTTGTTTTCTTCATTCTCCTTATTCTACTTTTAAATAGATCCACATTTTTAAGGTAGTAAAAGTATTCCAACCTTTCTTTTATGATTTGTATTTTTATGTCTTGCCCAAAAACAATCCTTCCTATCCCAAGTTCATGAAGAATAGTCTCCTTTATTTTAAATGAACCTGTTTTAAAGCCACAAACTTAGAGAAGATTTTGCAACATACACCTGAGTAAAGATTCCATTTGGAATATAAAAGTAACTTCAAATTCATTAGAAATAATGATGTGTAAATCAACAAAAAGACAATGTAATAGGAAACAGAGGGAAAAAATATATTTCACACAGGACTCCAAAATTAGTGGTAATGATTATGTTTAGCTGAGAAATATAGACACTGATTTTTTTCTGTTCTTTAATGGCACCTATAAACAATTTTCTATGATGTACTTCACACAGAAAATATGGTGATAAATAATGTGAAATCACTATCAGGTAATGTTTAATTAAAGTTTCTAGATAATTTCCACTTGGATTTCAAGGAAAGAGGAAGTACAGAGAACCTGGAAGGATTGTCATATGTTTTTAGGAGCAGAGATTTGCACTGTGACATTCCTAACAAGTGACAGGAATAAGAAAGGAAAAGGTACATAGGAAAAGATACTATTTAGGGATGGCAAGTGCGGGGTCGTTCTAAGTAAACCAAAGTATAGCTCCAAAACCTTTTTTTTTTTTTTTTCTGTTACCAAACAAGCCTTTAAGTTGTTCAGTTTGTCTCTTTAAATATGTCAAATGACTCATTCCAGGTTGACTGAGAGAGAGTATTGCCTTTGAATAGCTCCATCCTCGTATCCCAGAAACAATCCCTCTTGTATGGCCTGGTTACCTCATTTCGTGCCCCTGGGAACTCTTGCAGGTGGGCAATATCTCACATGCAGTTTGGTTTGTGTACTCTAAACATCACTGAACAAAAACAAATCCATTCAGAAAAATAGCACTAGAGGGACTGGAGGCTGCTAAGGATAGAATCATTCTCAGAAATGAAGTGGCCCAAAGCTTTGCTTTCCTTCAGAGTCCAGGAGAAAAGCAGTTTTACAAATGACATAAGGAGGGCACACAGAGGAAGGAGCAGAGACAGAGGTGGGCTGTGTGCATTCATGCACATTTGAAAACTATGATTAAACTGTGGTCATATTTTGCTTTACTACAATTTTCCAGAAAATAAAGGATCATATATAGGTACTTCCATATTGAAAAACAGGCACATGACATCAACCATTTACAGGTCAATTTCACTTTTTAAAAATATGAGTCAAATTGTTAGCAAACAATTAGATTGCCACAAAAATCAATGTAATTAAATTCTTCCTGTAGTCAAAATAACCAATGATTATTTCAGTAGTGCATTATTCACATGGCCCCAAAAGAGCCACACAATTGACTTGGAGGGTAATGCTCCTGAACACCAGTTGCAATGGGAACGATAAATGTGTCTAATAAAGCTTTCTCCCAGCTGGATGGGCAATTGAGGGATAGTCTCTGCCACAAAATTATCACAGGAGCAATACCTAAACCATGTCTCTGGCTTCCTCCAATCTCTTTCTGAAGAGGAGAAGAGGGTTTTGTTTTTTGTTGTTGTTGTTGTTGTTTTTGTTTTTTTTTTTTTCCCCCAAAGTCTTGTCTTAGTAATCTGTTTTGTGATGAGGACTGATCATTGCTATTGGGTTGAGCTTTTTGGCCATACTAAAGCAGTTAGATTGACCAGGTACTTAGGCTTAAAAATCACAACTATCAAGCCAACCCAAAAGGTCTATCGCATAGTCTTGGACCCTGGTAAGAATACTAAAACTAGGAAAAACATATATCATCCAGAAAAGTCCCAAGGAGATCTGACAAAAATAGCTGAGCCAAAAAAGCACTGTAGACTAGCATTTACTAAGTTAAAATCAGTTATAAAAAAAGGGAGTTCTGTAAAGATGCAGGGATTCTTTGATTTATCTGATAAACCTTTCTAACTGGTTGATATATTTCAAATTTCATCACAGGCTAAGGGAAAATTATGCTTTATGAGTACAAGAAAAACTAATTTAGGACTTTATACTATGGAGGGATTTTAATTCCTAAATGGGAATACTGCATTACCCACAATTAAGTGAAGATTTTAACTATGGGGAAATATGCATCAGATATGCTTTTGAAAGTATCATAGAGCACCTGGGTTGCTCAGTCAGTTGGGCATCTGCCTTTGGCTCAGGTCATGATCCTGGGATCAAGCCCACAGTCTGGCTCCCTGTTCAGCAGAGTCTGCTTATGTCGCTCCCTCTGCTCTCTACCCTGCACCCCCGCTCATGCTTACTGTCTCTCAAATAAATAAAATATTTAAAAAAGAGAGAGAATAATCATTGTCTTATTATCTCTATAAGTATTCCCTCTCCCTTTCTTGTCATTTCTTGTCATTTCTCCTTCTTCAAAGTCACTTATGTTACCACAGACATAGACCCTGGAAGGGATGGGTGTTAGGCTTTCAAGGACAGAGATGGTGACCACAATATCTAAAACACACACTTCCAAGTTTTATCAACAACAAGTTGGAACAATTAACCACTCATTTCAATATTCATTACCACGGCCCTCAACACTCACTTTTAGCCAATTCAAAGCTTTTTAATAGGCTAGAGGTTACAGAGGAAAGAATACAAAGGAAAGACTTGGTGTATAAAGTTTAGGCTTAATTAAAATCAGTAGGTCCATTTACACTAATAAAAAATTCTACTATCATAGCATTTAAGAATTTGAGGTTAAAATTTCAAAGTATGCATATGGAATTTTTTCTTGTGTTTCTGAAAAATAAATACCATAAAGATCAACCTAATTCCAAAACAACATCCTTATTCTGATTTCTTTTCATTCCTCTGGTCTAGTGAGCATGTTACATGTAACAATGAACAATACTCTCTGGAGGCCCAATTTCTCTGCTGTAAAAAAAACCTCCCCTGTTACACATGGCAATTTAAAAAGAAGGAAAGGAAATGCCTGTGAAGGATCTAAATGGATTATTAACCTCATGAATTTAGCTCACTACTCTCTGCTCACCTTAAACTGATTTTTTAAAGTTTTTTCTAGAATGAGCATTTCCTCAGTGTAAGTGATGTTAATTATAATACGAATCATAATTCTTTTCTAGACAGAAACCTGATATGGCAGCTTTTAGCCCAGAATTACTTACCTGATTTATAATATCTAGTTTATAGTGGAAATAATGAAAAACTCTAAGGATACAATGAAGGGTTTTTTTTTTCATATTTAAAAAAAATCAATTTTACTCACAAGTTATAATAAGATTCTGGAAGCTCGATAGTCAAATTCATTTCCTGACAGTTGCTTTACACTCCTGCTCTTGCATGCATATAGGTTAATTATGGCACGGTTGTCAAAATTGTCATTTCTCGTGCTCTAATATACACTTGTCTACAGTGCTTTTTTGACTCTCTGTCCTTTTCTCTGCTCTTAGTCACAACACAAACAGACTCACACTACCACACTCACAAGCACACAAATCCACTATCACAATAAAATTTTTCATGGCTTCATTTCAGTAGATTATCAAAAGGAAGAAAGTTAAGTCAAATTGTGGTCTTAGAAGCTTGTCCGGGTCCCCCAGGTACTGTTTTAATGTGGTGACTGAAGATACATTTATTACACTCTTTGCAATGTCTAAAATTTTAATTTTCCGCTATGAAGCATCTAAGGTCTGTCTGGGATAGTCGGAAATGTGTTTCTAATTGCTTTTTCCATGCAAAAGAACTACAATAGATTACCAACAACAGGACTATTAATCATCCATCTAAGTGCAGCTTCTCTTCTGCATGCAATATTTATAAGTGTTTATATACTCCTGGCTAATGCTAACAATCAATGCCTACTTGATGAACCAACCTATATAATTGTCAAATGTCTGAAACTCACCAAGAGATTAACTTTATTATTGGCTTCTGTTCCAGATTGTATTTGTGATTAAAAGGAAGAGAAATAAAGAAAAGATATCGTTTTGAAGTTTTTATTAGGAAGGGGAAAATGTTCTTCCTGCATTTTTCTTGGAGATAGCAGAAGCCCTTTCATTACTATTTTCTTGTAGCAACTATAATAACAAAACAGGAAGAGATGGTTTTTCCTACCACTGAATTTGTGGAAATCATTACAATGCACAGTTTCAGTGATTCTGGAATTAAGAACAAAATCTGATTACTTTAATAATTCAATTGGGAAATTTCAGAAGTTGGAAGTTAAAGTTAAGCTGAATCCTCAATTTACAAATATGGTTTGGTTGTGGGTTTTGCTATGTTTTGTTATTTTATGGTTTTTAGTAAGATAAGGTACTATTTGTGTTTCCAGAGTGATGTTCGTTAACTACAGGTCAGCCTATTTTTTTGACTTTTAAAATTTGGTAGTTAAACCTACAGAGTGTTGAATTTTAATAAAGGGTATTATGCGTTTTCCTTTTATTAATCAAACAAGTATGAAATTGCAATATCATGTTTTATATTTGAAATTCTACAAATTATTCTTTTTTGTATAGTAACTAATATGTAGGTCTATAAACTAGTATGGTTTTAGCAACTATTACCTCTTAATTTGGAATTTGATTATCAAACTTAATTTTTGGCCTTAAACATTTTTCCATAGAATTCAAGCCTGAAGAATTTTGAGATCTGTTTTTACTCAATTCATAATGTATAAATACATGCTATGTATGTCATACATAATATACATATATTACATAATATATGATATACATAATATTTATACATAATGTATAAATACATGCTATGTATTTCACCAGATTCGATAAATATATGTAAATATACATATATTACATAATATATGATATACATAATATTTATACATAATGTATAAATACATGCTATGTATTTCACCAGATTCGATAAATGTTTAAGACTCTGATATATATATTTTTTTAAGAAAAGGTTCTGTTAATTTACCTCAAAGTTTGTGTTTTAAGAGGAAAAAGACACCATGGCTAGTTCAATATTGATATACAAGTATGACATAAAGTCATCATTGAGGAAGGACTATGGGAATTTAGCCAATTAATTCTAGGCAGTGTAGTTTGAAGTCGTACTCTCAGAGAAGGTGGGGCTTAATTTTGTCAGAAGAGTAGCTGGGATTTGGTCAAAGAGAAGAGAGGAGCTCAAGTCAGAGGGAGACTATCAGCAAAGGCTCAGGTGTAGAAATGATTTGTGTGATTCAGTAGGCAGATCAAGGGGAGTGAGAGAGAGGAGTGCTTCTGTTGGAATTGCTGAATAGCTGGAGAGATGTTTACGAAGGCAGTCACTGAGCAGATTGTACAGAGGGGACTGAATTTCAGACTCAGAGTCTGTATTTTATCTTGTAATAGAAAACCACTTTAAAATGATCTGTAGGAGGTGACAGGTCAGAAGCAGAATTTTGCAAACATTTATCTAAACACAGTTGCAGGTAAGAAAAGAGTTCCACTGCCAGGAGACAGATTAGACTATCATCTCGAGAATGCCATTAAACCAACCCTGTGCCAGGCCACAGAAGGAATATCTTGGTGAAGAACTGGGGCTTTGTAAGGATTGGAGATTTCAGTTTTGGTTTTTTTCTTTATGGCTGCATTTTTTAAAAACTTATTTTAGAGAAATAACAAGTGTCAGTGTTGGTGGGGAGGGGAGGGAGAGAGAGAGAGAATCTCCAGCAGCCTCCACACCAAGCAGCAGGGCTCCATCTCACTACCCTGACTGAGGTCATGACCTGAGATGAAACCAAAAGTCAGATACTCAACTGACTGAACTACCCAGGTGCCCCCTGTGGCAATAATTTTTAAACAAGGTAACATTGTCAAGAGGAAAATTAGACCAGGCCTTAGGAAACTTGCCTGTTTCTTGGGAGAGCCTCTTGTGGGTTTCTGGCTTCCCAAATCTCCACAACATGTTACTGTCACATGCAAGTTATTGTTGTTTTCAGGACTTCATATTACTCAAGATATTGGTATATGGTTTCTTCAGCGTGAAAGCAAAGCAAATGGAATAAGAGCACAGATGGGACTGTCTCCCTTCTATGCTTCAGTAATTCCGTGTTGTTTTCTTTCCTTCTCATGGTCTACGCTCATCTCTGCCACAAAACCCTTCCCTTTCCTGTCTATTGCTCTTTTTTTATCATCAATGCTTTCCTTTTGTCTGTTTTTTTTTCCTTTTTGTTATTATAGAATGACAGTAAAAAGCATAATAGAGGGATAGAATGGACACAAAACAAGAACAGTGAGAGTCCCTTGCTACTAGAAACTTGAGAACACTCATTGTAGGGGGAAAAATAAGATTCCTGAGTATCAACAGACTTCATTAGAATAATTAGAAAAAATGATAATTACAAAAGCTAAAGAAAGACATTTCCTTCCTTTTTTCCTCTCACTTTCTCTCTTCAGTGATAGCTATTCCTAGCACAGTTTATGAGCATGCCAGGCAGTCTAGTCACTAACAATGGAGGCTTAGATTGTCATCAGATCGAGTGACATCAGGGCAGTTCCCCCAACAGGGTCTTGCCAAGTAGAGCAAGCACTAGAAGAGTTTAGTGACAGGGATGCCTGGGTGTCTCAACAGTTGAGCATCTCTTTGGCTCAAGGCCTGATCCCAGGGTCTGGGATCGAGTCCCACATCGGGGTCCTTGTGGAGAGCATGCTTCTCCCTCTGCCTAGGTCTCTGCCTCTCTCTCTTTTTTAAAAAGTAAAAAGTTTAGTGACAGAGATATTCTGGGTGTCTTCACGTCACCAATCAGCCACCATAAGGATACAAGGTTACAGGAAAAGAACTCAAACAGAAAAGACACTCTATATCCTATAATTCCTGCACAAGAGCCAGTGGCTACACTTCCAAGGAGTATGATATAACCTGCCGCCGTTTCTCCTAACCTATACCTAACCAGAAATTGTATAGATTCTCTAAATGATAACTGTCCAGAATAGTAATATTTAAATACTACTAATAAAATACCCACCACTATGTTTCATATGCTGAATATGCATGTGTGCTTAAACATTTTTTTTTTCAGTGAAAACACAGAGAATGACTCTTTGGGGTATGTTTCCTGAGATATTTTGTATCCGAAAGTCATCTGAAAACACCATACCCTTGGGCCATTATTTACATATATTATAAAACACTAGACTCACTCTAAATTTTCAGGAGGGATAATCTGGTCCCACACTGAAGAGACATTCCAAAATTCATCTTTCCATGTGAAATTCAGAAAATTTGCCACCATTTTTCAAAGTGGCATATCTTCTAGCCGTAGAGTGTGCATACTTAGAAAAATCTTTGGAATTTTTTTGGCAAGAGAGGCTCCTCCAGTATTTGTACATCTGTTCTCAGTATTGTCACCAGGTATGTAGCCTTTCTGGCGGATAATGGAAGTTAATCAAACCTAGCACATGTTTTATTTACAGTATTTTAGCAGTAGAGTTTAACACAGTTCTGCTGGTATTTTTTCTTCAAAAATATTTACAATTTCCATTTTAGTGGGCTCCTTGAACATTAAAATCAAACTTCAGTTCTTTAATTAAAGTGTAAGGGCATTACCACAGAAAGCTCTTGTTGCTCAAATGAAATATAAAACATGTGGGGGAAAATAAAACTGTCCCAAGCTCTCAGAGGCAATTAGGCCCATTAGTCGCAGTTCTCCTTTAAGAGGGAGAGGATAATCTAATTGAATGACCATATGCACTATTTTATTAGGCTGATGCTTTGCATTTTAGCATAGCTGGCATTTATGAAAAGAACCCTTCACAGAAAGACTCTTTGAAATGGCCAAAACAGGCAATTTATCACCCGGATCTGCTTCTTACTTTAAGTCTTTGCATAATGTAAAAAGTCAGTAAGATGACTGCTATCTGGGCACCAAACAATTTTTTAAGCAAAGATTTCTATCACATTCTCCTCAGTTGCGCACCTAAAGATTGTCACCAGCATCAAATCATTTATCGTAAACAAATTTTCCAGAAGGATATATAATAAGACTATGTTAAAGGCAATCAAATGTCAGCTCAATAGGCTGATTTTGATAGAAATGATCTGTAATTTTTTTAAGAACTATGAAAGCTAGATATACAAAGGAAAACACAGCTTTTTAAATTAATTTTGTGTACTGTAAGGTACTTGTGGTACCACTGATTAACTGATTTCTCAATTTTCAGGGCATATCTATTTTCTACAATCATAATATGTATCATGATCTAATTGTGCACAATACTTCCCTTCTTCAATCAGACAGTGCCCTTGCCCTTCTTTGAACAATTGCCAAATATTTAACTAAGGCTTTTTAGCCAACAAAACTCTCTTGTGCTAAAGGGGAGGGGAGAAAAAAAAAAGGGGGAGGGGAGTCCTAATCCCTAGCTAGAGGACAGAATAAGAAGATCCTGAGTTCACCTCCTTCCACAGATGCAGCAAGTCTACAACTACAAAAAGGGCAACTCTTTGAGAACAGCCTAAAGACTAGCAGAGTTGCTCTTCTACAGCTAAAGAGAGAAATGAAAAGCCCCATCAAGAATAGTAGGAAGGGCAGAGGTGTGATCTGTTTAGGACCTACACTCCTGGCATTGCGACCTGCAAGCATAAGGGATATCACAGGCTTAGATGTTCTCCATGAGGAGAAGGGCTTCAAGCCCCACACTGGGAACCCCTTACCCTGGGGACAAGCAGGAGGAAGACAAGCTTCCTAAATAAATACCCTTGAAACCGGTGAGCCTTAATTCTAGGAAAGGCAAAGGGCTATAGGAAACAGAGACACTACTCTTTATTAAGGGGCCCGCACAAACTCTAAAACTCTTGCTCTAAAACTCAGCACAAAGGCAATAGTTTGAAAAGTGCCTGGGCCATAGGTGAAAGAGATTTAATGACTAATTTTAGGATGTGTGCCAGAGGGATGGGAATCTGAAGGAAATTTCTCCAGAACAGAAGCACTGGTAAGTACCATTTTTCTTGCCTTCCTCCTGCCTACTGAACACAATGCTGGTGGATGCCACTTTTGACAATCTTCATCTACCTTAGTGAAATCACTCACCCCACCCAGTGTTCCCCTTCAGAAATGCCTCAGCAGGCACCTCTCTAAAGCAGCTCCTGCCATGACACACCCCCTGAACAGCCTTGACCAGGACCAGCTCCCCCCACAAAGCACCTACTGCCCCACAACACAAAGCAGGTGGCCTTGGCATCAGCTGAAACTGGTAGCCTTCCAAAGTAGCTTCTGCCCCGGTGATTACAACTAAATTAAAATAGAGTTATATATGTTGTTAAATATGAATTGTATGGTAATCACAAACCAAAAACCTATAATAGATTAATAAAAAATAAACAGGTATCCAAACATAACACTAAATAAAGTCATTAAATCACAAAGAGAGAACAAGAAGAACAAAAGAACAGAAAAGAACTATATAAACAACCAGAAAATAATCAATACAATGGCAATAAGTACATATCTTTCAATAATCATTTTAAATATAAACAGTCTAAATGTTCCAATCACGAGATATAGGATGGTGGAATGAATTGCAAAAAACAAACAACAACAAAAACCCACCTATAGGCTGCATACAAGGGACTCACTACAAACCTAACACATACAAATGAAAATAAAGGGATGATAAAAAGTCCATTTGATGATAACTTCAAATGGAAGTTAAAAAAAAAGAAAGCTGGGGGGTACCTGGTCAGGTATCAGGTCATGATCCCGGGGTTCTAAGATCAAGTCTCGCATCAGGCTCCCTGCACGGAGCCTGCTTCTCCCTCTGCCTGTGTCTCTGCCTCTGAGTGTCTCATGAATAAATAAATAAAATCTTAAAAAAAAAAAAACTGGGGTAACAAAGCAATACTTAAATCAATCAAAATAGACCTTAAAACGAAGACTGTAATCAGAAATAAAGAAGGGCACTGCATAATGATAAAGGGATCAATTCAACAAGAGAATATAAGAATTATAAATATCTATGCATCCAACACATAAGCACCTAAATTTATAAAGCAAATATTAACAGACGTAAAGGCAGAAATTGACAGCAATACAATAATGTTAGGGGTTTTAACACCTCACGTACCTCAATGGATAGATCATCCAGAGAATCAATAAATCCATTTGGTCAGATGGACTTAACAGATAATATACAAAATATTCTATCTAAAACAGCAGAATACACGTATTTTTAAAATGTACATGGAACATTCTCCAAGACAGATCATATGTTATGGCATAAAACAAGCCTCAATTATATTGAGATTGAAATCATCTCAAGCATCTTTTCCAACTACCATGGTATAAAACTAGAAATCATTTAAAGGAAAAAATGCAAAGAAAAACAGAAGCATGTGGAGGCTAAACAACATGCTGCTAAACAGCCAATGGGGCAACCAAGAAATTAAAGAGGTCATAAAAAAATATATGAAGGCAAAGAAACATAAACACACAACAGTGTAAAATCTTTGAGACACAGCAAAGTAGTTCTAAGGAAAATTTATAGTGACACAGGCTTACCTCAAGAAATAAGAAAAGTCTCAGACAATCTAATCTTATACCCAACCTAAAAAAAAAGAACAAAGCCTAAGGTTAGCAGAAGGTAGGAAATAATAAAGATCAGAGCAGAAATAAATCAAATAGAGACTTAAAAATAATGAAAAATACTAATGAAAGCAAGAGTCAGTTTTTTGAAAACATCAAAATTGATAAACCTTTAGCCAGACTAATTAATCAAGAGAAAAAAGAGAGAGGACACAAAATCAGAAATGAAGAGATGTAACAACTGACAAAATAGAAATTCAAGGGATTTTAACAAAGTATTATGAAAAATTATATGCCAGCAAATTGGACAACCTAGAAAAATGGATACCTAGAATATTTAAGAAACATACAAGCTTTCAAAACTGGATCAAGAAGAAATAGAAAACCTGAACAGACAAATAATACTAAGAAAGTGAATGAGTAATCAAAAAATTCCCAACAAACAAAAGTCCAGGACCAGATGGAGACACAGGTGAATTCTACTAAACATTAAAGGAAGACTTAGTACTTATTCTCAAATTCTTCCAAAAAATGAAAGAGGAAAGAAAACTATCAAATACATTCTATTAAGTTAGCTTTACCCTGATACCACAACCAGCCAGAGACAAAACAAACCAACCCTAGCAACAAAAAACTACAGCCTCATATCCTTTGATGAACAGAGATATAAAAATCCTCAACAAAATATTAGAAAACTGAATTCAACAATACATTAAAAGAATTATTCATGATTAATTGGAATATACTCCAGGAATTAAAGGATGATTCAACATTTGCAAATCAATTAATATGATAATCACATCAACAAAATGAAAAATTAAAAAAAATATATGATCTTCTCAATAGATGCAGAAAAACTGACAAATTCAACATCTGTTCATGACAAAGACCATCAACAAAGTGAGTTACAGGTAACATACATCAAAATAATGAGGTCCATATACAATAGCCCCACAGCTAATATACTTAATAGTGAAAAACAGAGCTTTTCTTCTAAGATTAGGAACAAGACAAGGATGTCTCTGTCACTACCTTATTCAACATAATACAGAAAGTCCAAGCCACAGCAATCGGAAAAGAGAAATAAAAAGAATCCAAGTTGGTAAGGAGGAAGTAGAGCTGCCACTATTTGCAAATGACATGATACAATATATAGCAAAGCTGAACGATTTCATCCAAAAAGTATTAGAATAAATGAATTCAGTAAACTTGCAGGATACAAAATTAATACACAGAAATTGGTTATGTTTCTAAACAGTAATAACAAAGCAGTAGAAAGATAATTTTTAAAAAATCCATTTATAATAGCACCAAAAAGAACAATACACCTAGGAATGCATTTAACCAAAGAGAAAGACTTGTAAACTATAAAACATTGATGAAAAAATTGAAGATGACACAAAGAAATGGAAATATATTCCATGCTTATAAATTGGGAGAACACTGTTAAACTGTCCATTATATCCCAAATAATCTACAGATTCAATGCAATCCCTATCAAAATACCAACAGCATTTTTCACAGAACTAAAAAAAAAATTCTATTTTTTAAAAGATTTATTCATTCATGAGGGACACAGAGAGAGGGGAAGAGACATAGGCAGAGGGAGAAGCAGGCTTCCCTGCAGGGAGCCTGATGCAGGACTTAATCCCAGGAGCCTGGGATCACACCCTGAGCCAAAGGCAGATGCTTAACCACTGAGCCACCCAGTTGCCCAGGTAACACACATTTTCAAACTCACAGTAACATTACAAATGTAAGTTATATCCCACTGATAAAATCCAGAACAAAATGGATTAAAAAGGATTTATAGCAAGGAGGTAGTTCTATTTTTTTATTAAAATAGTAATATTGTTATTGGAAGTAGAAAAGACATATGTGACTTCATTTTCTAAGGCTTCTCTATTTTGCAAATGTTTAGATTATAGCAATTGTTATAAGCATCGATTTATAGCCATATTTTTAAGTAATGACTACATTCAAGGAGTAAACACAAATATTTGTAGGTTCTGATCACTAAACGAAATCAAAGGTTGCTCTAGTTTAAATCCTCAGAGTATCTGCATGTTTATGAATAGTTTTGTTCTTTCCCTCTATCAGTTCAAGTGATTTGAAAGACTAAATTAAACAAAACAAAGGAGCAATAATCTAAGAAAATCATCTATTAAATAAATTTCATAGGGTGGACTTTCTCTTTTGCAGATTAAACTTAAAATTGTATGTCAAACAAAGAAACAAAAATTTAAAAATATATTTGATTCAATACAATATAGACTATATTACATGTATTTGTGGTTATCTACAGATAAGGGTAAGTTATAGATCTTTTCATCTTCTAAATCCATATAGTGAAGACAAAGTAAGAATACTTTTTTTTTAAGTTTTAAATTGTAAAACCATCATAGAAATGCTAAGCAATAAAATCAGACACCTCTTAATGAAGCAGTTTCATAACATCAGAATAGCAAGAAAGATATCTCAAAGAATTTTTATTGCTTTTGACTTTCTAGTATAAATAAAAAATGTATCCAAAGGGCCCAGATGTCCATTGATAGATGAATGATTAAGAAAATGTGATATAATATTTATATGTATTATATATATATTCTTTATATAAATGTTACATTTATATATTAATATATATCAATATAATATATATTTGATATATATTTAAAACATGTTTTAAATGTCTAATAATTATATATAATATATAGTCTTTATATGTATAATAGAGTATATATTAATAGAATATTACTCAGCCATTAAAGAGAATGAAATCTTGCCACCTGCAACAACATGGTTGGAACTGGAGGGTATTTTGCTAAGTGAAATAGGTTAGTCAGAGAACGACAAATACCACATGATTTCACTCATGTGCAATTTAGGAAACAAAACAGGTGAACATAGGGTAAGGGAAGGAAAAATAAAATAAAACCAGAGAGGGAGACAAACCATAAGAAACTCTTAGCTATAGGAAACAGAGGGTTTCTGAAAGGGAGGTAGATGGGGGATGGGGTAATTGGGTGATGGGCATTAAGGAGGGTGCTTGAAGTAATGAGTACTGGGTTTGGTTTTGTTTTGTTTGTTTTTTTAGATTTATTTATTCATGAGAGACACAGAGAGGCAGAGACATAGACAGAGGGAGAAGCAGGCTCCCTGCGGGGAACCCAATGCATGACAGGATCCCAGGACCCCAGGATCTCACCCTGAGCCGAAGGCAGAGGCTCAACCGCTGAGCCACCAAGGCGGCCCTGAGCACTGGGTATTATGTGCAACTGATAATTCACCAAATTCTGCCCCTGAAATTATTAATGCAGTCTATGTGAACTAAACTGAATTTAAATAATTTTTAAATCATTAAAAATTATTTAACATTCAGTAGTGGTGTTTTATTTGGCAAGTTATTTAACTATAAAAATCAATTTCTGAGGGTAGAATTGTGGGGAAAAAATCAAAGAAATAATAATATTCAGAATGTGTTACTCTAAAACATAATACAGTGTTAACTATGATTGTTTGTTTAAATGCATCAATTGGACAATTTCATTCTTCACTTTGAGGAGGTCCTAAGGTTTCATGTTGTGTTATTCCCTATAGGAAGAAAGTCTTTTCTATATATTCCTTTAAATATAACTTCATGGATGTCTTTTGTCAGTTATATATGTAATGTACATCTTCACAACCAAAATAATTTCAAGAAATAAAATTTCAATCGTTCTTCCATTTTACAATTTCACCTTTCTGAAATAACCAAGGTTAGCGGTGTTGTGTTTAGTTGTCCAAAATCATTTCCACCACATACCCATATATGTAGAAGCCCTTTTTTCCCCTAAAAATATGTTCTGCAACTTTCTTTTCCTATTTAAAAATGTATATCATAGTAGATTTACCATAATTTTGAATATTCAAATCACATGCTTCCAAATATAATGGCAATTTCTAAAAATTAGTTCAAAAAAATATTTTGAGGAATTGTAGAAAAACTGAAAGAAATGCACGGCATCCCAGAAGAGGATACTAACAACACTAATATGGTTCATACATCCATGTTTAGTTAAAATTCAATTATGCTAGAATTTAGCCAGAACCTGTTTTGAACATTTGTTTTAATAGAGATGAGTATTTTAGTGGTAAGAAGGGGGAGGTCAGAGAAATGTCTGTTTATTGATGTCTAATCCTTCCTCTTTTTTCCCCTCTTACTTATAACCACAATTCATGTGTTACGAATGTTGATCACTGTCTATATTTATATGCAAAATCAAATAGATAATATTTTGGCCAATCAGTAGCCAGAAAGAGAGACTTTAACATTCAATCTAATGTAGCTATCTCGCTGTTTTAAAATAATTCAAATGCCTACTTGACAATCTAGCCCTTTTTACAACTCAGAACAGAAAAATAGAATTTCTATTTCACAATGTGAACGTATACTACGCAATATTTTAAAGTCATCCTGTCTAATGTGTCATCATCGTGATACTTAAAATAATGCTGGTATTCAGGTCCTGAACAGTATAGAGACTACAGCAAACAGTGTTACATTTGCATTTATTATCCTGTAGGAGGTTTATGTTAAGCTGTATAAAGTTTATCAGTTTCGAATTACATTTTATTAAAATATCACTCTGAGACTCTTTCTCTTATAATCAGATGAGAACACTTGATATTCGTATTAAACAAAACAAAAAACCTCTCGTCTCAAACTCTAATGTTTATGGGAGACAAAACCAATTATTTTTCTTCAAGTTTTTATTATAATTAGGATTAAATACTAATAAATTCAGGTCTAAATTTTATTATCTCACTATGCATTATAGAAGGAAAACTGAGCTTTGTGTCTACATTTAGAATTACTTCTTTGAGTTAATTCTATGTCCATTATTCTTTTTCTTCTAATTGAGTTGCCTTAACTTCAGTAAATTGCTCTGGTGACCAGATTTCATTAGCATGTGTATAAATTCTCAGCTTCATGTCTTGGCAATTTATCTATATTAGCAATTTCTAATAGCCCAAGAGAATAATACAACATGGTTGTTTTCTCCTTTTTGTTCTGGTGATCATAGAATAAGCCTCATTCTTCAGTCAATGGACTTGAGGTTCAAACTAAGATAAATTGCTTCCAAACTTAAATTCCTTCAGGACAGATACTCAAACAAATGAGTATTTTTCCAGTGTCTAACATGGTGCATTATACTCAGGCAAAGAAGACACCTTGAATTGAAATATAATTATTGGAAAGATAGAGTATTATTTAGTATACTAAATATCTAGAAAAAGATTGTATGTCCCAATTTTATGTGCCCAGGTGGACTTGGGAGCCAAAGTAGAATAAGATATACCTGCAGGGACTAATATATTTGAGCCTCATTATTTCATTTTTTCATTTCTACAAAATGGGAATGATAAAAATAGTAAAAACTACTTAAAAGAATCATTAAAACAATATAAAGGAATTAGTATTGTCTGGCACATAATTTGAACTCAGTAAGGGTGAGTAGTGGTTCTCAGACTTCTTGAGGAAAGAGGAAAATGGAGAAACATTTTTTTTTGAGAAACAAAAACTACATGCATCAGGTATGGTTGGTAATAAGTGCTTTTCTTAGGTCACTCATGTTTTCATTATTAAATAATCAAATCTCTATATTATAAATATAGGGAGTTATAGGTACTTACTGACATGTGCTGAATAAGAGTTCAAGCCCAGATCTTTCAGACCAGAGACTTTACTCTTGACTTGATACCCTGAACTGGAATGCTCGGACATTTGAGGGCATGAAAGCATAATAAAAAAGTCTATTTCAATGTGGGTCACTAGCTTCTTTTTGTAATTTATTGGTTAATTTTCTAGGTGATTATTATTAAACAATGTTCATTTGGAAGTAACTGGAAAAGAAAGCTTACATTTTCAAATACTAGCTTAAATATTAAGCAACGCACACTTATACACAGTATACTGAGCACTTAATGTATATGAACCATTGCTGCTAGTATCTGATAAAGGTGGGATTAAATATAATTATTTATTCTGTAATTCTGAATACAAAAGGAAAATAGTTATAGATTGATGAGGTCAGGTGTTCTAGTATAGCTCCTTTGTAACTCCTTTTCCCCCTGTTTTTCATGATAATGACAAACCCTGCTGACTTAAGTCACAGGTGATAGAAGGGAACTGCCAACAAATAATAGTAAGAACTCAGAAAATACCACATTTTATGGAAATGCTAAATCAAAGAGTCAAACCTTTTTGGTTGAGAACAATAGACAGGATATTCTCAGCACCTAATGCAGTCTCTAATCTAGTATAAACCAAAAATTTCAGCTATTTATTAAAATTACTTGCAGCAATTTTAATTTTAAGGCTTTTAAAATGCAGAGACCCCCTAATGAGAATTCTTTTCTACTTCAGAGTTTTCAATGTTGTCATTTCATTTAATGTGGCTCCCAGGTTTTTATATTTCTTTTTCAAATTCCTAACATGTTAGAGGCTTATTGTGGATTAACGAAGAAATACATGACAAAAATACATTTTGATAGCATTCTCTTACTTTAGCTTTTTTCCTATATGATTTTACAAAAACACAACAGCAAAAGTAAAGGTTACAATGATATTAAGCTTAATTCTCTTTTTGCTAGTTATTCTTAGAAAAGAAAAAACATACCTATATATCTGGGTTTATATAGTGAAATTCCTCTATGGAGTAATCAAAAACACAAAGTATTAAGTGAACATTTAGGAAGTTCTAGATCATAAACTATCATCTCACAGATTGTGTGTTTCAACATCCTCAGTGACTTAATGTATCCCAAACTCTTGATTCTCAGATTATTTTCTAGCTTCCATAAATGCTAGGCTTTCAGTCATTTTTCCACCGCATACCACATCACCTCCATGTTATTGCTTATCTGGAAAAGTAACAATTCAAAAAGTCCATTCAGATCAAAACAACTTTACGGCCTAATCAAGATTCAAACCTGGATTCTGAAAGACTTGTATTGAGCATTGGTACCACTATACAGAATGACTAATGACTATACAGACTTCAAGCAGGATTTCAATAAAATAAAAGTTCTCTCTTATAAAACAGATTATAATCTAAATACAGACTTACATTTCTCTGTTATTTTTAGTGGTCCTGTGTCTGATATGCATATGGGTGTGTATTTGAGGGCGGGGGGTGGGGAATGCATGCATTTTTGGATGGTGAAAAGGAGACCAAGACATCATTTTTATACACATTACCTGGGAATGCATATAGGATACATACAGGATGCCCAGTTGAATTTGAATTACAGATAAACAATGATTAATTTTTAATATAAGTATATTCCAAATATGGCATGGAGTTATACTAAAATATTATTCAATGTTGACTTAAAATTCAAATTTAACTGGGTGTTTTATATTTTTTGTTATATCCAGCAACCCTAATATAAAGTACAAATCTTCTAGAAAATAATTGGCCAGAACTCAATAATCCCATTTAGGGGTATTATTCTAAGGAAATAATATCAGAAACACAGACAAAGATGTGCCAGTACAAAGACATTCCATTTCATGTATCAAATTTCACACATTTTCTAGGCACTAGGGATAAAGCAGAGAATAATGCCATAAGATTATTGCTTTCATAGAGCTGGCATTCTCACAGAAGACCAAAAGTGTTAAAATAAACAAAGTATCAATTCCATGATAAGAATGAAACTAGAAAATATGAAAGAGAGATGGAGGAGCTGCTTTTCATTGGGTGCTAAGGGAAAGTCTTAGTGTAAAAGTGATATTTAGACGGAGAACGAAAAGTAGGACCCAGCAGTAGGAGACGTGCCAAACGTGGGAAACATAAAAGTTGTAAAATTTATTAAAACAACAGCAAGAAAAGTCACCATGTGGCTGAAGACTGTAAACGCAGAGAATCAAAGCCATAGGGCTTTGCAATATCTAATTTGAGATCCAAAAGATCAGAGAACTGAATTCAGATTTTACAGTAAATACAGTATAAAACAAATACAGAGGTTAAATAAACAGGATAAAAGGTATTTTTTGTTTTACAAGGGTACTTCTAGTAATTGGATTGTTAGTAGGGAGATGAGAACTGCATGTATAAGGAACATGATTTCAAGGTGGCAGGATTTCCTGGCACTAAGGCTGTGAGGATTAAGATAAGTGGTACCTGGTACTCTCTTTTGGCTTAAATGAATAGTAGTTGTTGGCAACATTACTGAGGTATGTGTAACTGAAGGAGTTTGTGGACTGGGAGATTAACTTGGGGTATGTTAACTTTGAGAAACTTATATGATATTCATGTGGAGATATAAAGAAGCCAATGGCTTCTTGGAATTTGGAGATCAGAAGAGATATCAGCTGAAGACCTAACTTGGCATTTAGGCATTCAAAGGCATAGCATTTGATGAGAGATTTTCTAGAAGAGGCAATAAACAGAAGGAAATGGTAACAAATTTGAGTCCTGGAAAAGAGATCTAGAAGAGCAGTCAGCCAAAAGAGACTGAGGAGGAACAAGCTTGAGTAAAGAGAAAACCCAATAGAGTACAATACACACACACAAAAAAAACTGGATAATATTTTTTTTTTCAGTAAACAGGATTGGTCAAACTAGATACAATGAACCTAGTGATAGGGTAATTTGAGAGATGGAGAGAGCTCGTGTAGTATTTGGTATTATGATGGTCACTGGTGATGCAGTCTGAGTAGATACAGGGGAGTGGTCAGAAGTCTGGCTGAACTTAACGAAGGGCAAAATGCAGATGAGAAACTGAGTATAAAGCTACTGACAACATATTCAAGGACCTGTGCTATAAAGGGAAGGAAAGAAATGTGGTTATATTTTAAAGGATTTTTTTTAATAGACGAAGGAATCTAAAGAATATTTTATGTTGATGAAGATAATTCAATAGAGAGGGAAGAATTGATGGTGTGGAAGAGAGAGATATTTCAGGATTAATAACCTTGAAAGATGAGATAGGATGGGATCTGGAGCTCAAGTGGAAGGACTGACCTTTGATAAGATTAGGGTGCTCCCTGAATTGTAGCAGCGATCAGATGATGGTAAGTGGGGGTGGATATGGAAAGTTCGAAATAATAAAAGAAAATATTTAATACTTTGAAATATGGATTCAACTTTAAAAATCCAAGAACTGAGAAATGAACCATATCATGTAATATAATGCAGCCATTAATATGAATATTTTAATGAGAGAGGGAAAAAAACCTCTTAATGTTAATTTTAAAAAGATTAACACCATGTATAGATAGTATATCAAGTATGTAAAAAAAATGTGAGAATAGTTCCACCTATGCTAAAATACTAATGGCTAAATATGGACTTTGGTCTATGGCTATGGGTTATTATGTGTTTACATAATAGTGAACTACTTCTAAGAGATATTTCACAGTAATGGATTAATGCTACATGAAAAGGGATTATCTATCTCTCTTCACAAATCCCCACACAGGAGTTAATTCTAATTGTTGTTTATTTTTAGAAATTTCAAATGGAATGCCAAGTAATGAGTAAATTATGCATAGTCAAGAACTGTTTTTAGATATATTTGAGAGTCTCCTGAAGAAAGACCCTAGAGAAGAAAAAAATTCTGTCCAGCATTTTCGAATGATCTAATCGATACCTTCATCAGGCTATAATTTTTACCACAAGAAGAGGAAGAGGTGTAGGAATTGCCAAAAAAGTAAACAAACAAGGATGGAAGACAACACTATAAAACAAAGTGTATATCCAAGAACCACTTTAATCTTCACAAAGGAAACTCTAGAGGAGATCCTTGGGAGGAAACTTGATTTGTTTCATACTCATTATTCTGCAGTATCCATTATTTTTATATCCTGCAACCTACTCTCATTCCTATAGTTTTTAGTTCAAATAAGAAAGATCTTCAGGGTTCAGTGTTTTTTTTTAATTTTAGGTCTCCTCATTGAGCATGTTGTTAAATACATGTTATTAAAACTTCAGTTTTCAGTTAGAGGTAGAGGTGACTCCAAACAGGAAAAATGGCAACAGAAAAATACAATGATCACTTTCTTTTCAGGATATAAATACGCTAGCACCTTTAAAAGTTGTATGATGAGATCCAAAAGATCAGAGAACTGAATTCAGATTTTACAGTAAATACACTGTATGATGCACAGTATGATGCACTTTTGTGCATTTTTGTATGATGCACTTTTGGTAGAGCCTCAAGTAATTCTTTTGTCATTATTATTTAATAATGGGTTAAAAATCTCTTGGCAACCATGAGATACTCTGCTGGGAATTTGTTTCTTAGCTATTGTTCATCTCATTAGATTGTAACACCCCAAAGAATTAGGAATTGAATGCTTACATTCCCAGAATGCAGCATGGTTCCTGGAATATGCTAAGTAGCCAATATATTTGTTAAAAAAAAATAAATGGAAGGAAAAAGGAAGGTAGGAGAGAAGAAGAGTAAATGTCATCCAGAAACCTCACTCTCAAAGTGTGCTAAGTATTTTTTACAACATAATGTTTCTTTGCATGGCTTCTAAAGAAATCACTCTCCAAAGCAGTTGGAATTTCATGGAGCAATCATTCTCATGGCTGTATTTGAGGGGTTTGAGAAGTCATCAGTCTTTAAGGCTGTTTGTTGATCTGGAACATTTCATCAAAAACATGTTATTTTGAAAATTAGAAATGAAAAAAAAAAGTCCTCTGTGATCTCCTAAGGGAGACTTATTTCTAATCGATTGAACATGCCTGAATGCATTCTTTAGTCTTTGTAGAAGTATTAAAACAATGACTCATCTTGTAGTAACATAATAATAGACAGCATCAGTTGTGAATATAGAACAGCCACTTGTAAACATCATGAATATATCCAAAGCAGCAACTGGGCCATATTTTAAAGTGACTTATCTACAGCATTCATGTTGTAGAATTACTCAGATTAAAACAGAAAAAAACATGGCTTAATTCAGAATTCAAGGACTTACCCAATATCTTTTTCCTCTCTCTCTCATACACAGTGCAGTAATAGGGAGTCACATAGAATGAAAACTAGGGACATTGGACAATGTTAATTGAGAGGGGAGTGCTATTTCTGACCATCAAGATGTATTTATCTTTATGCAAGGAATCAGTACATTGCTCGCATATTTTAAGAGCTATTTTTCAAACCACCATTTCAGTATCTTACTATACTTTCTAAGTACTTGGAAGAGACATAAGTAATAGAGCTGGTTTACATTGATGGTTCTAAGCCTGTCCAATGACCTGCAAATATAGAATGAGGGCTCTGGAATCAGATTGCCTGCATTCAAATTTCAGCTCTCCCATTTACCAACAACCCCACAAACTTAGGAAAGTCACTCCTCTCTCAACCTTTCTTTCCTCATCTACAATTTGTTCTGAGACTACATAAGGTAATATTTGTTATGGTTCAGCCCACTACAACCACATAACAAACATTCAGTGCATGTTACATATTTCATTACAGAAAGTACAGTTAGAGGAATAGTCACTGGGCAATGACCAAGACATGGACCCTAAATCTGGTTCCCTTGAGCTCTTTTTAAACCAATTATTGAGCCTGTAAGATATAGAGTTCTATAATCCTGAATTTCACAATGACAAAGTACGCTTTACCCCACAGGGATATGTCAAACATTTTAACATGCTAAAAATGTAACTTTTCTGTGTGGATGGACAATAAAATTAAGGACAAATCACAATTTTTAAGCATTTGTCCTTTATGTGTCAATAAAATTAAATCTCCAAAAGTATTTGAATTGGACAGTCCTTTAAAAATGCCATTCACTCCATTTTTGACAAAGGAAAACATTTCTTTTCTATTGCCATCTTTCCCTCCTCCACATTCTTCATTTCAACTATCTTTTCCATGCTTGGTATTAATATGAGGAATCTTGTAAGTTATTAAAGATTCTTGGGTTTTTTCTAACTGCAAATATAATGTAAATTCTTCCAAAGTGTCATCAGATCATAAGGGATAACTACGACAAAGTAGTTTCTTCTACAACTACAAGTTTTTAAAGTAATTTTAATTGTTCTGCAATTATTTAGTTTACCATTTTTTCCAATGGATTTTGGAAAATGAGTTCTCTAAAAATAATTGTAGGAATGAACCATGTTTATTCCCTAATAGGCACAAGTTTTCCAAATGATATTAAATGCCTTCTTTTTATTGTTTCTAAAAGGCAGATTCTAATTATCAATATAATTTACATAAATAATTACACTTTTCTGAGATTGTTTAATGCCCATTAATAGCAAAAAAATAAATAAAAAAATGAGCCTTACAAATCAGGTAAAACTCTGGCAAGAACTGAGTGCAGCTAATTACTATGTTGTTCCAAAGTCAACCAAACACTAGTCCTTTAAAAATAAGGGACTGAAAAGATGGAGGGAGCCAAAATTTGTCCTGGGAGAACAAACAAGGGGGGAACTGGACTGAATATCAAGTATTGTATCTATTTTGAAGAGATTTCTTTTTAAAAATATTAAAATTGTATTTATTTTAATGAGAGAGCATAGAAACACAAGTAGAGGGAGGGGGAGAGGGAAAGGATCCCCAACAAGACTGTTTACTGAGCGGGAACCCTACTCGGGTCTCAATTTCCTGACCATGAGATCACGACCTGAGCTAACACCAAGAGCCTGGACACTCAGCTAATCAGGCAACTCAGGTGCCCCTTCATGAGCAGATTTTTTACATCATTGCTTTCACACCTTCATATATTACTCAAACACATGGAGAAGTGGTACATTAAATCTGGAGGTGTTTTTAGTTCTTTTCCTGATGTTTTTTTTTTTTTTTCTCCCGTGTGTTTATAGGATTACAAAACCTGTAAAAAGAGCAATTTTTACATTATTTGGGCATTCAAATAATAAAATAGTGAGGTCTAAGAATTATTTTTGCCTTTTAAAATGTGTCATTTTGCCTTTAAATGATTTTTTTAAAGGAAAAATATATTTTTAGAGTTTTAAATAATTTTCCAAATTCATTTCAGTGACATACAAAACAAAAGGAAAAGAGAATTATTCTTTATTCTTAAATGGGAATGTACTAATGCTAATATCACAGAAGATAAATCACTGGGCATGGAGTCTGCTCAAGATTCTCTCTCTTCCTCTCTCTCTGCTCATCACGCTACTCCCTCTCTAAAAATTAGTTGATTAAAAAATTTAATTAATTACTTAATTAAAAATGACTATTATGTGCACTCTGTATGTTTAGTAATAATAAAACAGGGGTACTTGGCTGGCTTAGTCAGTAGAGCATGTCACTCTTGATCTCAGGATTGTGAGTTCCAAACCCTATGTTGGGCATGGAACCTACTTAAAAATAATATTTTTTTTTTAGAAAAACAGCATTTCAAAAATAATAGAAAAATATGTCTTCTGTGGAACCATGGAGCTTCCAAAGCAGGCCTGAATCACAAAATTCTGCCTCTCCTGTCAGAGTAAACAAGGGTCTTCTATTCATTTTCTTTGTTTTTCACAGGTGTTGAGAAGACAGTTTGAAACAGAATAATTTGGTAAATGGTCTATTGTGTCTACACAGAGAGGAACAAACACAAGATTTCTATCCAATTTGGTAATCTTACTCCTTGGCAGTGTTTAAATATGCACAACAGCTGCAACTAGTTCTCAGATCTGACTAACAATTTATCCACTGAAAGCAACTTTCAAGAAACACAGAAAATAATGGAGCATCATTTGAGCATAGCTACCATGTCTTTAATCAAGCAATAACAGAAATAGTCTTTCCAAATCATTAGCAGTGTTCCTTTAACATAATGATGTATGCATGATGACCCAAAATCAAGTGCCTTATGAAAATCTTCTGATTTCCAAGATGGACTATGGAAAAGCCTTTTGTCTAACCTCATTATTTAGCTTTTTTTTTTTTCTAAAAAACACGGACAGTTTATAATATCTTTGTGACCACTAACATTATTCACCTCAGAAATCTTGTTCATCCTCATTTTTGCATACTAGAAGCAAATAAAATATCTGGACCTGGCATCAAGATTTATATGGAATCAAACCACAATTAAAATTCAGTTAATGGAAAAAAAAATCAGTTAATGGTTAACCAGATAAAGATCAATAAAATGGGAAAATATCTTCATTATTAAGTTAAACATGAGAAAATCGGAAAATATCTTCATTATTAAGTTAAACATGAGAACTTAATAGACTTTGGGAACACAGTTCAAACTATCTTTGGCTCTAGAACTGATAAATGCATTTTTATTCAGTTTGTAATATCTGAAGAATATTAATATTTTTGAACATAGATTTGGCATTCTAATTATCTGAGTGTATTATACATTTTATCATTCTTTGTATTAAGCCCCAAAAAGTAATTTTTTAATCAGAAATCTGCAATCAACTATCAAAATAGACCCAAGAGAAAAACGAGACCCATACAGTCTTGTCCTACAATCACTAAGAGTATTGAAGGAATTTAAAGACTTTCCAGCAAAAAGTTGCCACACCAAAATGATTTAGGCAAGAATAATCACAGACCACTACACACCTATGAGAATGACCCAAACTTGGAAGTAACAAGATATCCTTCAGTCAACAAATGGATATTAAATAAACTATGATAAGTATAGACAATGACACATTATCCAGCCTCAGAACCAATGAGTTATCAAATCATGAAAATATAGAGCGGAACCTTAAATGCTTTTTACAGAGTGAAAGCAGCCAATCTGAAAAGGCTACATACTGTATGATTCTAAGTATATGACATTATGAAAAAGGCAAAACTATGGAGAAAGAAAAAAATATCAATGGTTACCAAGGTGAGGATAGAGACAAATAAATAGGCAGAACACAAAGGAATTTTAGGGCGGTATAAATACTCTGTATGATACTATTAATGATGGATCCATTTTTTTAAATTATCTTAGGTAGACAGTTTTTTGGGTTTTTTTGAAAATTAGTTATAATCTTTCACTCTTTTAAATATTTTGTTTTATTTATCCATTTATGAAAGACAGAGAGAGAGAGAGAGAGACAGGCAGAGACACAGGCAGAGAAGTAGGCTCCATGTGGGTAGCCTGATGTGGGACTTGACCCCAGGTCTCCAGGATCACACCCTGGGCCAAAGGCAGGTGCTAAACCTCTGAGCCATCCAGGGATCCCCTGGATCCATTTTCTTATATAAGTACCTAAACCTATGGAATATACAATAACAAGAGTGAGCCCAAGGTAGACTCTGGACCTGGGTGATTATGATGTGTCAATATAAGTTTATCCTTGGTAAAAATTGTATTATTCTGGTGATTGATGTGTATAATGGAAGAGGCTACGCATGTGTAGGGACAGAGGACAGA